>NW_014580592.1:8458-15986 GCF_000485595.1 Priapulus caudatus
GCAGGTTAAACAACGTGAGGGATGTTCCGTTCGGATCGTGCGTGCCTTGAAAGGCTTGCCCTGTTGCTCGTCTGTCTACCGGTCGAAGTCCTGTCCTGGGTAACGCCGTTAGATGCTTCATCTTCGGGAGCTGGCGACCCCATATAGAACTTTTGAAGCGGTAAACGAAGAAGGGCGCAGCAGTGCTCGCTTGAACGCGACGCGTGCGAAAAAATGACGTGAGAGCGATCAATACGCGTCTGGCAAGCCCGTTCGGTGTGCGAGAGCTGAAATCGGCCCGGCATGCGCACGTGCAAATTGACGTCTTGAATCATTGGAACGAAACGTTTAGAATAGGCCGGCTTGTATTTTGCAGACTTAGTGGTTGTTCGGCCGAACGAGCAGAGGGGCCGGTCAGAGGCATGTGGGGAGTGGCCGTGGAAATGCGCTTGTCCTCTCGGCGCACCGCGCGGCGAGAATTGTGCGCGCGTTCAAACTCAAGTTCTTCGGCGCGCAACCGTAACGTGAGAGCAGAGGGGTACGATGTGGATGGTGGGGTGGGAAGGGCGGTGACGGACAGGCGGTGGGTCGCGACGAAGTGCGCTGCCATGGGCGGCGGGAGAGCGCACGTTGGGAGGCGGCTGGTATAGCGGGCGAGACAATCGCGCGCTCATCGGCCCGGCGGAGTCCGCCATCGCAGTGGTCGTGAAACAGATACTGATCTGTTCGTCGATACCGCGCATATTATGTTCTTAATTGGGTGCGAGGTTCGACTGTGAAAATACGATTGTCCACGATGCTTTGTGTAATCGTAAGCTTCCTCTAGAGACGAAACCTCGGCCGACCCGCATGGTCAGAGGTATCGCCGCAAAGCGCGAGCGTACCTGCCAACGAGAAAAACAAATAAGTTGGACGCACCTATCGCGGCCCGAAACCGCCAATGCCAGCAGCCACAATATTGCGCCGTATACTTAGCCGCCGACAAAGGCGAGTCAATGCGTATGGCGCCAGTGCTATGTTCACTGACGCGGCGGATGGCAAGTCCTGTGGGCCCGCTGAAACGGTAGCGCGAATGCATGTTAGCGCTGAAGGCGGCTATTTTTGCGCGTGTATGCTCTGCTTGAAGCGGCCATCGAGCAGCGGGTTGTATACGTTGTGTCGGTATGGTTATGCGAGGCTCGTGTTGTGGGGACTCGGGTGTGTACAGGGACGCCGGGAAGTGCCGCTTCCTGAGAACATAACCCCGGCGGCCTGTACGTCGTTTGGGTAGCGTTTAGCCAGCGTGATCGATCGTCGGCGAGTCGCGCCAACGTCTCAGTTCGATGCACGGGCTCGCGAACCCGTTAGCATGCCAACCTCTAGTTGGCCGTTGTCCTGGGCTGGGCCACAACTGCGGTCGATTTCCTGACAGAGGAAATCGTCACGGTGGGTGCGGCAGGCGATGTTTCGCGGAGACGTGCTAGCGGAATGAGATCGGAAGCGCTGAATTCACTGTCACTGTTACTGTCAGTGTTAGACGCCGCCTAGCCGCTGCTGCGCGGTTCAGTCACCTGTCAACGCCGACTGCGCCTGCGTGTGGCGGATCGTACACTGCTCAGACGCCAACTGCGCGCTTGTGCGCGATCGTCACTGTCAGACGCCGACTGCGCTGTTGGGCGATCGTCACTGTCAGCATTCTGATGCGAGGCGTTCGCAATCTGTAAGGTGCTGCGAGCGGCATGTGGTATGAAGCGAGCGTAGCTTGCCGCGGTGGCTGTCGTCTCGTCGGAGCAGCGCAGGGCTCTCGCGGGCGTACCTTGTCCGGCACGCGCGACGGTGTGTCCCAACGAGCGCAGGGCGTGCGGCCGCCTCGGGCAGCGTTGTCGATGTGCCGCTGGTCCAGCTTGCCGCCTTACTGGACTCGATGGTTGCAATGAGGCACTTTCTTCGGGGACAGCATTTTTGATTGATTTGCTTGTTAAAAGCGTTTACCAAGCGCGCTGCGACGTTTTGCGTGTGTGTCTGGCTGAAGTACGGGGTCGCTGGTAGTAAACGAGTCTCCAGCCTCAAAAGCGGCTGGCTAGCGCGCGCGGCGATCATAGCCGCACGTTTGTTTTGTGCACGCATGTCACGTGTTGGCGTCACGAAATTGTGACGTACGCCTGATGGAATCGCCAGAGTTTGGTGGGAATGCGGCGTCCCGTCGTCATACGCTCTTCCTTTCTGTGGCAAGAGCAGGCACGTTGTCAAAGGCCGGAAGCGTCGGCTGTCTAGACCATACAGCGACGTAGAAGGGCTGAAGTGTTTGCGATGTCCCGTGAGATACTTGCACGCATAGGCCGAGAGCCAGAGGTAGCGAGCAACAGGTCCCAGTTTGTTTGCTGCGATTAACGACCGTCGGCGATCATCGGAAATTTAAACGCGCGCTGAAAAGCCGCTTCACAAGCTGCGGTATGAGCGGATGGTAGGGGACGCAGCGGACTGCTTTATGCCGAAGTGATGGGTCGAGCGCATCCATAACCCTGGTTGCAAAACTCCGTGCGTTGTCGGATGAGTAGAAACCTTCGGGCAAGAATGTCGCCGGATGATGTGCGTTTGACCAGTCGAGCGTCAGCGACAGTCTGGCGACGGCACTATGCTCATCGGCCACCGCGGAAAACACTCCGCCAACTCTGTATAGGCGCAGTGAGAAAGTGAATCACTAGCGATGGCCTTCTCGGTGTAAGCCGGGAACTGACAGGTATCGACTGCCCGACCTGCGAACGGCGCGTTCTGGGTTCGGCCGCAGCTCCCAGTGGCGATCGTATGCGTTTGGAGCTTGGCAGATCTTACATGCCAACGCAATCACTGGACAAACGGCGACGAATGCGTGCATTACATTCCGACCGTAGTAAGCGACTACGAAGCAGCCGCATAGCGTCTTGGCAAACCCTAGGTGCCGCGTTATTATGCAGCAGCGGTGATAAGTGCTGATATTTGCGAGGGATGACGCAGCGCATTACCGCGGGTCGTTCGGTTTCCCGTGGGTTCAGCTGCGTAGTATATGAGCTGTCATCATCATCAATCAGGTAGCGTTTCGCATGCACTTTTAGGTCCTTCAATGCATGGTACGGGAGCAAGTGAGAACGGCACGAATCTTACAGACGTGATGCCGTCTTGATACTGCTCCGCGCGGATGGGTTCCAACGATACAGCAATCAATCGGCGGATCTGCCCGGGGTGACCTCAATGTTGCGCCATGCGCTCAGCATGCGGGCCGTGGGTGGGACCAGCGAATTGGTTGGCTGTATGATTGAACGACGGGCGTGTGTGACCTTGGTTCGTTGTGTGTTGTGGTGGCGAAGCAGGCATGTTGTCGGCGGTGTCGGCCTGTACATTGATTTGGCTGAGATGGCGCTCTTGCGGATCCGACGTGTCGGCAGGGATCCTGGATAATTGGTCGGCGTGAACGTTGCTGGCACCTTTAAGGTAAATTATCTTCGGCTGATACTCGCTGAGGATCGTGGCCCAGCGCAACATGCGTGGATTCTTCATTGCGGGCGACGTGAGGAAATACTCGAGCGGCTTATGGTCTGTGTAGATGGTGAAAGCAGCACCAGCCAAATAATGGCGCAGGGTGTCCAGGGCATAGATGATAGCAAATGCCTCACGTTGTGTGACACCCCAGCGTGCCTGTGAGGGGGTAAGCTGATGAGAGATGTATTGTATGACAACTTCGTGCCCGTCATGATCGTCCTGAGCTAAGACCGCTCCAACTGCGAAGTCACTAGCATCAGTATACAACTTGTACGGTTTGTCGGTGTCGGGGTATGCGAGGATGGGTGCTGAAACGAGCTTGGCTCGCAACTGCTCAAAGGCGGCATTAGCGTCGTCGGTCCATTTGAAGTGCGCGTTCTTTTTAGTGAGGGCCGTCAGGGGCATGGCTATTTTGGCAAAAGATTTGATGTGGGAGCGATAGTAATTAGCCATACCGAGAAAGGATCTAACTTGCCGAACTGTTGCTGGTGGCTTAAGCTGCTGCATAGCCGTCACTTTGGTTGCATCAGGGGCGATACCCTGCGGTGAAATGACGTGCCCGAGGTATTTGACTGATTGTTTCAAAAAGACGCATTTAGCAGGGTTGAGTTTGAGACCCGCTTGACGTAGCCGGTCTAAGACTTGTTGTATGTCAGCCAGATGCTGCTGGAGATTCGGCGAATGGATTATTATATCGTCTATATATGGAATAGCGCACTTGTTCTGAAGGTCAGAAAGAACCATGTTCAAGAGACGCTGGAAAACGCTAGGGGCGTTGGCGAGACCAAATGGAAGAACGAGGTAAGAGTATGACTGATCATGCGTGACTATGCAAGTCTTATCGACATCCTCGGAAGCCATGGGTATCTGAAAGTAGCCTGACTTAAGATCCAAGGTCGAGTAGAAGCGAGAGTTGCCTAATGAGGCTAAAATGTCATCGATACGGGGAAGAGGGTAGACATCCTTTTTGGTTATAGCGTTGAGGCGGCGGTAGTCAATGACCATCCGGCCTAGGGGATCGTCCCGTTTCGGAACAATGAAGGCAGGGCTTCCCCACTGACTTTGCGAAGGCGTGATGATTCCGGCGTTTAACAGACGCTTAATGTGAATGTCCATTGCGTGGCGGTAGTTGAATGGAGTGCGATAAGGTTTTTGGCGAATCGGCGGATGATGTTCCGTGTCTATGTGCATTTTGACGACATGCGTGCGTCCGAGCTCCGCATCATTGAGAGCAAACAAGTCATCATTGGCGTGAATGAGGTCCTGAATCACCTTGTGATGTTGGCCTGTCAGGTGAGTGAGATCGACGGGTAAGTCCCGATGATGGTGGGCGTCGACGTGGTTGAGGTGCACCTGAGAGCGAGTGTTGTTGGTGTTAGTGGTGGGGGGGTTGCGACACGAGCGGGGCAACGGCAACAAGGGCGGGCGACCTGTAACGGACGTACGAGAACAGGGCAGAGAAGACGAGTGTGGGGTGACAGCACAGGCCACGGCCAAGACAGAACCACGCGGCAAGGTAATGGGCGTCGACGAGGCATTGAAGAGAGGCACATGCACATACGGACAGTCGACTGGCGTCGTAACGGTATCGACTGTATAGACATTGGGGTGCGCTGGTCGAAGTCCATTCGCACCAGTGAGTAGTACAGACGTGGTGGCAAGGGGGGCACGCTGATCGAAACGCCCATAACAACGTTTGACTATGTTGGGCTGCAACGTGCAGGGATGAAGCAGCGAGATGGTATATACAGCAGTAGCGTCGTCAGCAGCACTGCTTAGCTTCAGACGGACGGCAACGTTGCCTATCGTAAGCGTAGCGCGGCCACAATCAAGGCGCACATTGTGCGTGCGCAAGAAATCAAAACCCAAGATGACGTCGCGTAAGATGCCTCGCACAACGAAGAATGTGTGGGAGACGATAGGGCCGGTGATACGTACTGGTAAGGTGGCGCGACCCAAAACGAATAAATGATCGCCCGAGGCCGATTTCAACACCTGAGTATGGTTCTCGTGGAAGCAATGCGCATAACGAGACTTAAGTTTCATCCAAAAAGTTTCACTGACGAGTGACGTCATCGCGCCTGTATCAACAAGGGCGTCCGCAGGTGCGGTTCCTACGTGAGAGGGGCAGAGTGGTGCAAGAAGAGCGGAATCGTTACTGTATAGCGTATACTGAGGCCTGTGAGACGATGTGACCCTGGCCGCACTCCTTACTGTCTCATATTGAAGGGCGGCCGGCCGTTTCCCTGAGTGCGCTGAGCCGCGTTATCACGGCGGGCACGGCAGTCACGCCAATAGTGGCCGGGTTGCTCACAAAAGTGACAAATGACGGTGCCATCCGGAGTCCATGCGAAGGGAGGGGTTGAGCCGCGGCGGTTCGAAAAACGGGGCCGCTGCATCATGCGTCCGGCAGGTGACGCAGGCGGTGCATACGATGGGCGGTTCGCGTAGGCCCGTGGCATGGGCATGGCGCGATTAGTGTTATACTGTCGAGGCGCAAAACTAGGTTGCTGATATTGAGGGCGAGCCGGCGACGGCGCCTGCTCGCGAGAGCGATGTGCGTCGCGTGTTAACTGCGCAACAACGCCACGAAGCTCATTCAGCTGCTGTCTGAGCAAGGCGGGGTCCTCCACCGGCACGCTAGAAACATCGAGCGAGTCCGGATCGGCATTTGAGCGCACACTCATTTCAGCATCGAAAGCGGCCTCCTGCAAGGCAAGTCGCACGGCATGTGCGTATGTGGTCGGCTTCTTACGCAGCAGAAGACGCTTCATGGAATTGGCTGCCAGCCCAGCTGAAAAATGATCGATGAGCCGTGCCTGGAGTGAGGCATCAGACTCATGGAGGTCCCCAAAAGCGACACGCGCATGCTGCTCGAGGCGCTTAGAAAACGCCCGTATAGATTCGGTGGAGCGCTGCTTAGCCCGCATGAACTCCGCTAACGCCATGGATGCGTTTGCGGCATCTGCGTATCGGTCGGTTAACATGGCGGCCAGGCTCTTCCATCCGAGTGTTGGTGTCACACTCAAGGCCTGTGCCGCGCAATTAGCTGGGTCTCCGGCGAGTAAGCGGAGCGCCAACTTGGCTCGCTTAACGTCGTCAGCTTCATCCAAGATGAGGAACAACCGTTCGAGACTTAAAAGCCAATTCTCAAAGGTGACTGGCGAATCGTCACGGCCATCATACGAAACAAAGCCACCGACTAAAAGTAAACTCTGTACTTCCTTGACGAGCGCATCGACCTGATGCTTGGTAACAGGACTGTGTTCGTCGTCAAGCATGGATGTATCGGCGCGTAATAGGGCGCATAGTCTTGGTAAACTCGTTAGACGGAGGGTATTCGTGTCGTCATCGTAAAGGGAGGCGGCGTTTGAGTTTTTAGGGGGGGAAGAGTGTGGGGGGGTAAGATGGGGGGGAGGGGGGAGTGAAGAAGTGGGGGGAATAAAGGGCGGGAGGGGTGAAGGGGGGGGTGAAAGAAGGTGTCTGAGATTTAAAAAAAAAAGGGGGGAGGGGGTGAAAGGGGGTGGGGAACTGTGAAGATTAAAAAAAAAAAAAGGGGAAGGGGGGTAAAGTTGGGGAAAAAAGGGGGGCGAGTGGAAAAAAAAGGGGGGGTAAAGTTGGGGAAGGGGAAAGGGGGGGGGTATATTAGTTGAGGGGGTAAAGAGTGAGGGGGGGGTAATATAAGGGGGGAAAAGAGTGAGAGTGGGGAAAGAGTGAAGGGGGGGGAAAAGGTGAAGGGGGAAAAGTGAGTGAGCGCGAGAGCGGGAGAGAGATGCGGCGGCGCGGAACGGTACAAGTCAAAAAGAACACGGAGCGGTATAGGTCAATGACACATAGCGTATGCCCAGCGACGACACGCAGTGACAGGCAACGAGGCGATGTGCAGCGAAGCGATGTGGAACGAGCGCAGTGAACCGAGCGCTGGCACGCTTACAAGGGAGAGGAGAGACAAAGGGGGAGGGGGGAAAAACAAGTTTTCTAGGTGTGGCTGACGTGGCAACGGTGTGCGACGTGGCAGGGAAAATGCACGCATAGGCTGAAATACGATGTGGGA
>NW_014580593.1:0-727 GCF_000485595.1 Priapulus caudatus
TATATATATATACTGTAGCGTATATATATATATATATATATATATATATATGTATGTATATACCCGTCGCACATGATGATTTACACGTACTATACAGCCGTCCCCCGCTCTCACACGCCGCTGCCGCAGCCGCAGCCGTCCGCCCTGAAGACATGAACACGTTGTAAAAACACTATTTTCAATTACTGACTCGTTACTCGCAGCGCGCCTGTCAGCGGCCCATCAGCGACATAAAAGCGCATCAAGATATATGGCCGTCGAATCACGGCGGAGGGGAGGTGTGTGTGTGTGTGTGTGTATGTGTGTGTGTGCGTGCGTGTGTGTGTGCGTGCGTGCGTGGGTGCGTGCGTGCGTGCGTGCGTGCGCGCGCGAGGTATACTAATCCGTGTAAAAGTGCACGAAAAAAGACCGAGAAAAGCAGGAAAGCATGTGTCTGTATAATAAAATTATTCGAGATTCCTATAGTCGTTAGCGGTGAAAACATTATTGCGAAATTTCACGAGTTAAGAAATTCATATATACTTATATATATATATATATATATAGCGAGTTGTCCTTAGGTGACGATGACGCCGATGTTGGCGATGGCGGGAGCTGTCGGGCGTTGGTTGCCGTAGTGGTCGTACATTGATCCGGGTCCCCTTTCTCTCGCGCTCTCTTTCTCTCTCTCACACACACACACACACACACACACACACACACACACACACACGACGACGACGACGAC
>NW_014580593.1:2383-2809 GCF_000485595.1 Priapulus caudatus
TGTGTGTGTGTGTGTGTGTGTGTGTGTGTGTGTGTGTGTGTGTTTGTGTGTGTGTGTGTGCGCGCGCGCGTGCGTACGTGCGTGCGTGCGTGTGCGTGTGTGTGTGCAGAGAGACGGGCATTACAGATACAGGGTATATACAGTCTGATTGCCTGAATGCACGGGGTAGCCCTAGCGCGTCAGTTACGTTAGTTTCTGCCTCATCACACCGCTAGATTGGCCATCAGTAGACGGCACAGCTATATACGACTACATGTATATACTATACGCTGCCCTGCTACATAACTATTAGAGCTGCCTGTAGTAACAACGCCAAATCACGCGCCATGAGGGAAAGCTTGTTTCATGTAGGGTTTTGAACATGCCATGTTTTCTCTGCATCTCTTTCTCGTTCTCTCTCTCTCTCTCTCTCTCTCTCTCTCTCTC
>NW_014580593.1:4196-5581 GCF_000485595.1 Priapulus caudatus
ACACACACACACACACACACACACACACACACACACACACACACACACACACACACACACACACACACGTCGATCTCTCGAGTTGTTACCTCGCCGACGGGCAACACGGACATTTCGTGCGCGCGCGTGGTGAGCGACAGAGAAAACACGGTCTGTCGCTCGTGCTGCTAGTCAGTGTCGGCACTGACGTCGCATCTATGATCATTACTATAGTGCGTTGGGAGCGTGCATCGCTTCTGTTTAGAGCAAAGGTATAGCCGTGATCTTATCGTCGTAGATTATAATCAGGTGTGCAATTTGCTGATTAGATTTGATATGGCGCATGCGTCGTCGACCGTGGAAAATAATGGCCAATAAATGGCCACAGGGCGCGCATGCGCGGTGGTTTAGGAATATAATGTGCGATCGCAGCGATAACAGAATATTTCCATGATGTCCTAAAGGGATAGACATGTATGTGAGATTCATTGACGACGAAATATCTATGTTACGGGAGTGTGTGCATGGCGGGCGGCTGTGCGTGTGCCGAAGGCTGGACCATTATATAACATGACGCGGCAACACGAATGTGTAACGGTCGACCTGAGACGGATATCTCCTCTCCCTCTCCCACCTCTCTCTCTCTCTCGTCTCGTCGTCCGTCGGAGTCTGCTCTCTCGTCATCGCAGTCTTCGGTCGAGATGCTCGTCGTCTCTCCTCTCTCTCTTCTCGTCTGTCTGTCTCGGTAATATTATATATATATATAATAATATATAGTATATATATAATATATATTATAAATAATAATATAGCATTTATATATATATATATTTAAAAGTATATAATTTGATATTTCTCTCTCAGCCTTTCTCGCTCACAGATCGCCTCCGGGCCGAGCCCGCCCCAGACACGCCTCTCCTGCCTGCTCTCTCTCTCTCCTACTCGTCTCTCGCTCTCTCTCTCTCTCTCTCTCTCTCTCTCTCTCAATCTCTTTCTCTCTTTCCTCTCCACCCTCTCTCTCTCTTCTTCTCTCTCTGTCTCGCTCTCTCGTTCTCCTTTTCTCTCTCTCCCTGTCTCTTGCTCTCTCTTTCTCTCTCTTTCTCTATCGCCCGCGCTCGCTGACTCGCTGCGTGCCCGCTAGCTATCCGTTTGATTGACATTCCACTCAATATTTCGCCGACGCTACTTCGTAACCATGGCGTTCGTGGAGAAAGGGCGCGTAGAAGGGGAACGAGTTTGGTCGGCCTGCCTTATCTCAGGGATGAGCTCCCGTACACACGTACGCACGTACGCACGCACAAATGCACGCACGCACACACACGCGCACGCACGCACACACACACACACACAGGCGCACGTACGCACACACGTACACACACACACACACACACACACACACACACACA
>NW_014580593.1:9542-10565 GCF_000485595.1 Priapulus caudatus
TCTCCCTCTCTCTCCCCTCTCTCTTCCTTTCTCCCTCGCTCGTTCTCCCCGCTCTCTCCTCTTTCTCCTCTCCCTCTCTCCCCGCTCTCTCTCTCTGTCTTTCCTTCTCCCCCTCTCTCCCTCCCTCTCCCGCTCTCCCCTCTTTCCCCGGTCTTCCTCTCTCTCTTCCCTTCTCTCCCTCTCTCTCTCCCGTCCGCTGTGCATGTGCAAGCTTAGCGAGCTTTGTGAGCAATAATGGCAAACACGACCATTGGCTCTTAAGTACGCTTTACCGAGATTACACGGCTTTTCTTGTCTCGTCGTGAGACTGCTCGATACGACAGCTCGGAGAACACCCCCTCCCCCTCTCCCTCATATATGCGAGGAGCGCACACCCCCTCCCCCTCTCCCTCATATACGCGATGAGCGCACACCCCTCCCCCTCTCCCTCATATACGCGATGAGCGCACACCCCTCCCCCTCTCCTTCATATACGCGAGGAGCGCACACCCCCTCCCCCTCTCCCATATATGCGAGGAGCGCACACCCCCTCCCCCTCTCCCTCATATACTCGAGGAGCGCACACCCTTCCCCCTCTCCCTCATATATGCGAGGAGCGCACACCCCCTGAGAGATTGGGATGAGAGGGAGAGGACGCGGAGTTGGAGAAAGAGGAGCAGGAGGAGGAGGAGGAAGAGTATGAGGAGGAGGAGGATGTGGAGGAGAAAGAAAAGAAACTGTGAGGCTACGAGAAGGGGCTGGGTGAATGGAGAACGAGAGACGAGGAGCTGAAGAAAGAGGACGAGGGGAAGGAGACAGCTGTGCGACTGAGAGGAGGAAGGGAGAGAGGAAGGTGACGAGGAGAGAGGAAGGAGACGGGGAGGGAGAGGAGGAAGAGCAGGAGAGGAGGAAGGGAAAAGACCGAGAAGAACCTTCCGTATTCGCGCCGTCAATTCGAATGAACAACTTCACAAAATTCCCGCAAGAGAGGAAGATAATCGATGCAAATTATGCCGTCTCCTCCTCCTCCTCCTCCTCCTCCTC
>NW_014580593.1:11715-12135 GCF_000485595.1 Priapulus caudatus
CACACACACACACACACACACACACACACACACACACACACACACACACACACACACACACACACACACATACGACACACACACACACACACACACACACACACACACACACACACAATTCGGTCCTGCACGTAATATAATCAACTCGGCAATTAAAACTCGGCGATGTCTTGTCTTTGTGACGCGGTGTTGTTCCGTAATCGGGCGCAATGCATTTAGGTCGGCGTAAATAAGCACAAAAGACGCCGCCGCCGCTTATTTCGTTAACTCAATTTGTGCGATCAGTGCGCGGTGACGCTGTGTGTGTGTGTGTGTCGACCGCTGCCGCCGCTGTCACGGCATGGTCACGGTAGCGGACCTTGTACACGCGCACGCGCACACGCGCACACACGCGCACACACACGCGCACACGTACATACG
>NW_014580593.1:15620-15976 GCF_000485595.1 Priapulus caudatus
TGTGTGTGTGCGTGTGCGTGCGTGCGTTCGTTTGTGTGTGTGCGTGCGTTCGTTTGTGTGTGTGTGCGTGTGCGTGCGTGCGTTCGTTTGTGTGTGTGTGTGCGCGTGCGTAAGGCGTTTTCGTGAGAATATCGACCGGAATTGGTCTTTATTATCTGAAAACCGCGTCGCCGGGAAAGAAATGGCAGATCGCAAGAATGAGAGATCTAATGGGGGACAGAGGGACAGACAGAGAGAGAGAGAGAGAGAGAGAGAGAGAGAGAGAGAGAGAGAGAGAGAGAGAGAGAGAGAGAGAGAGAGAGAGAGAGAGAGAGAGAGAGAGAGAGAGAGAGAGAGAGAGAGAGAGAGAGAGAGAG
>NW_014580594.1:0-15972 GCF_000485595.1 Priapulus caudatus
CGTCATTATATTAATGATAGTTAAGCTCTCGCAGTAACAGCTAGTAAAGTACATAAGTGGGGGTGAAATATGATGCCGGCTTTTACCACGAGGGGTCAGCATCCCAGTCATATAAATTGATCTTTATATAATATATTCGTATATATATATATATATTTATTTATTTATTAATATAAACACACAAAGACACATATTTCAGTAGGNGATTTAGGAGAGAAAGTACACCTAAAAGGATTATTACGATAAGGTTGATAAGGAGCATGAAAGTTTAGAAAGTTCGCCAGATTAGTAAGAGACAGGAGGAGATGCGAGAAGGAGAAAGAGAAGAAAAAGAGAGAGATGAGAGACTGCTCGAGATTGATGAGGAATGAGAAGAGGAGAGAAGGAGAGACTAGGGCGAGTAGGAGAGAGAGAGAGAAGACAGAGAAGGACGGAGAGAGTAGGAAGAGAGAGAAGAGCATTACTGATGGGCGAGAGAGAGAGGAGAGATGGGGCAAGAGAGAGATGGGGCGAGAGAGAGAGAGAGAGGGGCAGGGGCGGGAGAGATGAGGCGATGAGAGGAGGAGACGAGAGAGGACGAGAGAGACGAGATCTGATAGAGAAGAGGGCTTGTTGTTTAGACCGGATATATTTCATGAAAAGAGAGAGAAGTTGAGGGAGAGAGGAGATGAGAGAGAGAGAGAAGAGGAGATGGGGGCGTATTTAAAAGTGGGGATCAACAGGTGTAAAGAGAGAGGATGAGGCGAGACTTAAAGATGAGAGGAAGAAGGACGGACGAGAGGGAGAGAGCACGTATGAGAGAGAATGAGGCGCGAGAAGCCGAGAGAGAGAGAGATGAGAAGAGAGAGAGGGAGAAGACACTCTGGATTGGGAAGAGAGAGAGAGTGTGAGCGGGAGAGAGAGAGACAAGAGGGGAGAGATCGGGACAGAGAGAGAGAGAGGTAGAAGAGGTGAAGCGAGAGAGAGAGAGAAAGAGGAGAGAGGAGACGAGAGGGGATGTTAGAGGGAGAGAAGGAAGAGAGAACGGGGCGAGAGGACCCAGTGACTGGACTTCGTGCTTTCACAGCTAGGAGTAGCTTAGCACTTCTCATTAGTCGTACAATATGCCGCAGATGAGTACAATGATATAATAAACCTATTGTATATATAATAATCGTTACCTAGTGTTTAATGTTGTAAACCCATGATTGCTCATCGCTAACTTAGTAAGTCTATCAAGTATCGTTCAAGTGATAAGCTTGGTCGAACTCACCCGCATGGCGTAGTGCAATTATCTGTCAATGTCTGATTACAAGACAACGCCACAAGGTCTCCAGTTCACGCATTTCATATATAATTGCCATTAGGTTGAGGAAGCTACGTCCATTTCTAACAATAGACGCAATATCATCAAGGATGACAGGGTCAGCCGGTAGAATAACGATGTCTCTCGCGAACCATTCGTGTAATATACTTAATAAGGCCACCACGGCCGCCGCCACACCAACCCAACCAACGCCCCCGCCGGCCACCACCAACGCCAACCACACCACCACACCAACGCCACACCCAACGCCGCACCACCAACCACCACCAACGCCACCGCACGCCACGAAACACTCCACCACACCACCGCCCACACACAACCCCACTGCCGCCGCCCGCTACCGCCGCCAACCACCACCAATCGCCACCGCCGCGCGCTGACGCGCCACCACCACCACCACAGACCCACGCCACCCACCACCGCCGCCCCGCACCACCACCTGGCTCGCTCGCCACCACCCACCACCACCACCCCCCCACCAACGCCACCGCCCGCCACTACCGCTGCCACCACTTTACTACCACCCACCCACCCACGCCGCCGCCACCACCACCACCGCCGCTACCAACACGCCAACCACCTCACCGCCGCCGGGCCACTGCCGCACCACCACACACCCCACCGCCCACTGCCAAACCCACCACCACCCACACGTACTTTTAACTGCCACCTCCACCGCCGCCACACCACACCTCAACTCGTCCCTCAGCCACCACCACGACACCCGGTACTGCCACGCCACCGCGCGCCGCCCGGCCACCACCCACCGCTACTGCCACCGCCACCGCCCAATGTCGAATACCCCGCCG
Source organism: Priapulus caudatus (assembly GCF_000485595.1). Classification (NCBI taxonomy): domain Eukaryota; kingdom Metazoa; phylum Priapulida; class Priapulimorpha; order Priapulimorphida; family Priapulidae; genus Priapulus; species Priapulus caudatus. The sequence continues at coordinate 2,116 of NW_014580594.1, forward strand.
CCACCACCACCGACCCGCCACCGGCTACAGCGTGTCGCTTGGGTAATGGCTTAATCTTTAAATTACAGTAAAGAAAAACGAAGCACAGCGGGTTTTGCACGCGGGTAGTGGTAGAGTGTCCTTAGAACTATGTTCATCTATCCGAGACGCTGGACAATATTGGTAAGATGTTCAGTCGGGCGGCGTACCGTTCAGTTGAGTACATTAATGGACCGCAAGCTCGCATCATTTATAGAGGCGCCTCCTGCCTGTTCGAAGGCAATAAACTTAGTCGCGGATCATAAATAATTAGTAAGTTAATACTTATGTTTCTATGTGAGCGTTGGGGATAAGGGACTGCAAAAATTCTCCACCGAGGAGAAGTTAACCAACAAGAATTACGAACAGAGACCCAAAAAATCCATTCGTGCCGAGGAGACTGCGAGATAATGCCAAGTATCATACAATAGTTCAAATCTGCTCCCAATGATACAAAGTGGAAAGCTATTAAGCAAAAATAGCGGAGACCCGATTACAAATAACAGATACTGCTACAAATAATTTACGTCCCTGCGTACAAATTTACATGAAGTTCGCGTAGATGTGTAACTCAATAACACACGGAAGTGATATACATACGTCTTTATATTAATCACCCCTTCAGGCCGCAGTTAAGCGCTCACAAAAAAAAATAAATTAAAAAAACACATAAAACTAATAGTAAAGTACATAAATGGTGGCCCCGGCTCCGGCCTATGATGCCGGCTTTTGCCACGAGGGGTCAGCATCGTCCAGTCATGTAAATCGATCGTATTATATTCGTTTATATTAATTTTATTAATATAAACGCACACATTAGGCGCATATATAGGCTTTCCCTTAAAAAAAATAAAAAAAAGAAAAAGCAACAAAATAAAAAACAAAGACAAAAACAAAATGAAAAAAACCAATCCCCAACCAAAAACCAAAAAATACTCCCAGAGATTTATTCATATAAACGCACACAAACATTTCAGTGAGGCTTTCTCTTATATCCAAAGAGTTATGCGCGATATATGGATGTACTAACTCTATGACAAGCGAGGGAAGAATATAACACGATCATTATATTAATTGATATTAGCGCAGCGCAAGACCAAACTATGTGATATCGACGTTAGTCGACTACAACCTGGTGGGTAAGATATACACAACACCATGAGTTGGCTAATAATCTATGGGCCGCAGATTAAGCGCTCACAAGTAACCATGTTAAAAGATACATTAATGGGCGCGGCCCCGGTGCCTATAGATGTCCTGGCTTTTGCCAGAGGGTCAGCATCGTCCAGTCATGTAAATCGATCGTATAAATCTTCATTATATTAATGATATTAGGCGCAGGTAAGCTCTCACATAACGGGTAAAATGCACAAGTCGAGGATGGCTTATGATGCGAGAGAATGAGAGAGGGAGGGGAGGGAACGAGCGAGAGAATAAGAGAGAGAAAGAAGGGGAGAGGGAGCGAGCGAGAGAATGAGAGAGGGAGGAGACGGAGCGAGCGACCGGCGAGAATGCAGAGAGCGAGAGCTGCGAGGAAGCAAGGCGAAGAGAATAAGACGACGAGACTAGCAGTGGGGAGGAGCGTTTGTTACCCGAGAGTAATACCCTATCAGTTGCGAAATTGCGAAAAAACAGTGCATAACGAGTAGGGATCTATCCGCTTTTTCTCGTTTAAAATTTACTCTGTAGCAGTTCAGTTCAAGTATTTGAATTCGTACACTATATAATTTAATTTGCATGGTGTAACGTATTTGAATTATATACGCTTTGTTTTACTAGGCTGGCAGTAATATTGAATGCAGAATGCAGCCGGTACGTAGTATGTGTGTTGTTTATCTTTGATGAGATCATATATGTAAATCATGTCACTCGGTATCAATTCAATCAATTTTACCCATAAACAATCCCCTAATATATTGCAATTACATGCATTTGCAGGTCGTGCTTGTAGATGTTACTATTCAAGTGAAACCCGGGTGAATGCTAAGAGCGTAGAACGATATGTAGGTGGCGACAGGCTAATTGTGCAATAAGGATGCTGTGTAAAAACTAAACCCATGTCACTATCGATTTATATATCCGTATCCATTCAATGCTAAATAAACAATTAGGCGCTTGTGTGATTGAAATAGAAACTGTAGGGATTGAATGGGGAGATCCTCGCCCCGCTAGAGGACCGTAAGGTGGAAAACGAAGGACGGAACAGGAATTATGTTCGTTGGGTAGCTTTTGATGAGCAGGCATATATGCCATGTAAACCAGATGCTTCACTGTAGTCATTCCACTGCTGTATTCAACTTCAATGTAAAGACTCATATATATAATATGCAACAAGATATCGCTAATACTATATATACAAGCATTTGCAAGTTGGGCTTGTAGAGGTGACTATCTGTGTAGAAATGTATGGTTGAATGCGTAGGAGTAAGAGGATGGAATGTGATGCATGGTGAACAGGAGGGAGAACACCTATATTGTAAACCATGTCAAGCTCCTCAGTTAACGCAACCCGGTATTTGGTAAGTGACAATGTAAGCGCAGGTTAGCTTGGTAAAAGCTACTATGCCACGTAGCCTAAGAAACTGTATGGCATCCGAATTGCATATACTTAACATTCATACAACACAATGGCTAGAAATCACGGGGTCACATCAACAAAATCAAAGATCATATCATGTTCATGAGAGGCTACTTTGATATATCAGTTCAATCATACACATGGTTAAAAGTATATCGTTGTTTAATAATAAGGATATAATAATGTCTGATATTTATATAATATATAACATTCCTAGCCCCTATTCATCATCAATACATTATTACAACATCTCTGACAACACAATTGCGTCAACTCACCGCCCGTTTGCTATCACAAAATCAATTTTTGAGCGAGATATTTTGGCAGTATATTTATTATAATTATATACTATATAGTAGATTATATTAATATTTAATATATTTTGATAAATATTTTTATATCTTTGTATGATATTCATATCAGTTCTAATATTAATGTGGGCTAGTTATTGTCTGTAACAGTAATATAATGAATGCTATAAGAATGCCTAAATCCCGAATATATAAAGTCAGCCAATTATTTATCAGACCGGTTTTATTACAAACCATCATATAAAACAACACAATGTGTCCCCGTACAAAAGGACCATCAGGTTTCATCTAAACAAATCAATTTTTAAACACATATCCCAGACCTACCATATACTAATCTAGTAGATATAGATAACAGCCCAAGTATGACGGTGTTTTCGAGTCTGGTTGTTAAAATAAGAACAGGGGATAAAGAATGTAAATGTACCTATATACCCTATAATTCAGCAGTTATCATCATCATCATATTCACACCATCAGACGTACAACACGACCATGGCGGCCGATACACTGCAACGGGTGGCATCACAATCAATTTATTTACACTATATTTTGTATATTGATTTATAGATTGTTATATATATTATAGGATTATATTATCTATTTTATAATTTTTAGTTGTTGATATAGAATATCAGTTTTTCAAGAAAGTATATGGTGTGCTGAGTATGGGTTGTTGAGAGAATAATAAATGCTTGATAAATAAGGCGGAAATTAGTATAGAACCAAGCTTCATATTCATCATGCATCATTAGTACAGCAATCATATACAACAACAATGGCGTTACAATCACGGCCGGGTTTCAGTCACCGAACATCAAGGGTTGCCAGATAGGTTGTAGGTATTATTTAGACTACAGTTCCTATATTAGATCAATACGTATTATATCTAGACTATATCTACATATGTATATATTATATTTGTTATATAGATATCAGAGTCAATATGATGGTTGTTACATTAGTGTGCCCGACATAAAGAATGCCAGTGAGAATAAATGCGGCGAGTAATATACAGAATGATATGTCCATGGCAGGGTATCATCATCGATTACAACAACACTAAGACGTCGCACATCATGGCTCTTGACACGAGTGAGCACACGTAATCGACACGCAAAAAGGGCAACATAAACGATTTAGGTAAAGTTGTAGTGGCATGGTGTAGGCGAGGGACGCACGCTTCGGTGCCTGTGTTTCCCACGCTGTCGTGTGTTAGGACGAAGATCAAGAAACAGACAGCAAAGCAATAGATATACAGGTGTTAGCCATGTTGTCCCAATGGCATTGCGGAAACGAGATGTCAAACTCTATACAGGAATTGCGCGCACAACGTCTCATGCGTGGTTGTTTTGCACTCGCTTATCGTGACAACTTAATCATGACCCGCAAGTTTGTGGGTCGCGCGAAAAGATGCCATAATTAATCCACTTGGAGGGAAGATGCCAGCAAGGTGGTATACGTGCTACCGTGTTCGGCGGACCGCCTTATGATATACATGACGCCAAGTTTGTGGTGGTTCGTCGCTTAGGTGTCAACAATGACGAAGTTTGTGGTTCATTCCTGTGTTAATTCAGCGCGTATGTGTAACATGACCGCCTAAGGTTGTTGTTGTCTTTCATACGCTTATGTGTAACATGACCGGGGAAGTTTGTGGTGTGTTCGTCGCTTATGATCGCGAAGGCAGCATGACCGCACGTGTTGTTGTGTCATCGCGTATGTGTAAGACCCAAATGACGCCAAGTGTTATAGATCTGTTGTGTTGTCCATCCGCTTAATGTGTACAAAAAACATGACGCATAAGTTATAACATCGATCAATGATCTACAAAATCATTTGATGCAGGCGACAAGATTGGTCACGTTTGCAGCCAAGTGCGCCGTAAGGCGTCGTTTGGCCTAAAGAATTTCAATCTGCTTATGATGGTGACTGGGACGCAAGCGTTGCTTTCTTCCGGTGTTGCAGCGATGTAAATTGCACCCGGCACAAAGACGAAGACATCTCTCGCTGTATCCGCGCGTCCTGCCGTTTGGCCTGTGTTCTGTTCATACGTGTAACCAGACACAAGCCCTGTGTTCTGTTCATACGTGTAACCAGACACAAGCTTGTGTTCTGTACATACGCGTGTAACCAAACACAAGCTTGTGTTCTGTCCATACGTGTAACCAGCCACAGGCCTGTGTTCTGTTCATACGTGTAACCAGACACAAGCGCCTGTGTTCTGTTCATACGTGTAACCAGACACAAGCTTGTGTTCTGTTCATACGTGTAACCAGACACAAGCCTGTGTTCTGTTCATACGTGTAACCCGACACAAGCTTGTGTTCTGTTCATACGTGTAACCAGACACAAGCCTGTATTCTGTTCATACGTGTAACCAGACACAAGCGCCTGTGTTCTGTCCATACGTGTAACCAGACACAAGCTCGTGTTCTGTTCACACGTATAATGCGTTCACGTGACGTAGATTGCTGTAGCGTGTAGCAAGGAGCTAAATATAACTATAGCTATATATATATATATATATACATATATATATATAGCTATAGCTATATATATATATATATATATATATATATANTCTTATTTCATTATTATTTCACACAAGCAAAAACGAAGCTCGTGAATATTTATTATTATTTATTTAAACACAAGCGCAGAAACGGCGCTGTCAATATTATTATTATTATTTCATACACGCGAAAACGGGCGCATATGTTAATATCTTATGAATTATTTATGTATTTATTTTAATAGATTCGTTAATATTAAAGTTTATACAAGCGTATTCTCTGCTTGCCATATTGAGCTAATATTTATAGCCTATCCGCATATGATTGCAATGTACGCATATGATTGAATAGTAATATTTTATTATTTCACACAAGCAGAAACATGGCCATGGGCTGCTTGTCAATATTATTATTATTATTATTTAACACAAGCGCAGAAACGGCGCTGTCAATATTATTATTATTATTATTATTATTTCACACAAGCAAAAACGAACGCTCGTGAATATTATTATTAGATTTATTTAACACAAGCGGAGAAACGACGCTGTCAATATTATTATTATTATTATTATTATTTTCACACAAAGCAAAAACGAACGCTCGTGAATATATTATTATTTATTATTTAACAATGCTACAGCGCGCAGAAACGACGCTGTCAATATTATTATTATTATTATTATTATTTCACACAAGCAAAAACGAACGCTCGTGAATATTATTATTATTATTATTTAACACAAGCGCAGAAACGGCGCTGTCAATATTATTATTATTATTATTTCATACACGCGAAAACGGCGCCATATGTCAATGTCTTATGAATTATTTATGTATTTATTTTAATAGATTCGTTAATATTAAAGTTTATACAAGCGTATTCTGCTTGCCAATATTGAGCTATATTCATAGCCTATCGCATATGATTGCAATGTACGCATATGATTGAATAGTAATATTTTATTATTTCACACAAGCAGAAACATGGCCATGGGCTGCTTGTAATATTATTATTATTATTATTTAACACAAAGCGGCAGAAACGGCGCGTTCAATATTATTATTATTCTATTATTATTTCACACAAGACAAAAACGAACGCTCGTGAATATTATTATTATTATTATTTAACACAAACGCAGAAACGACGCTGTCAATATTATTATTATTATTATTATTATTTCACACAAGCAAAAACGAACGCTCGTGAATATTACTATTATTATTATTTAACACAAGCGGCAGAAACGGCGCTCTGTCAATTTATTATTATTATTATTATTATTTCACACAAGCAAAAACGAACGCTCGTGAATATTATTATTATTATTATTTAACACAAGCGCAGAAACGGCGCTGTCAATATTATTATTATTATTATTATTATTTCACACAAGCAAAAACGAACGCTCGTGAATATTATTATTATTATTATTATACACAGCGCAGAAACGGCGCTGTCATATTATTATTATTATTATTTCTCATTACACGCAAACGGGCGCATATGTCAATGTCTTATGAATTATTTATGTATTTATTTTAATAGATTCGTTAATATTAAAGTTTATACAAGCGTATTCTGCTTGCCAATTTTGAGCTATGTTCATAGCCTATCGTATATGATTGCAAAGTATGCATACGATTGAATAGTAATATTTTATATTTCACATTATTATTTCATGGCCATGGGCTGCTTGTCAATATTATTATTATTCATTTTACACAAGCGGAAAACAGAGTGCTTGTCAATATTATTATTATTATTATTTCATACACGCGAAAATGGGCGCATATGTCAATATCTTATGAATTATTTGTATTTATTTTAATAAATTCGTTAACATTAAAGTTTATACAAGCGTATCGTGCTTGCCAATATTGAGCTATGTTCATAGCCTATCGTATGCTGCTTCCACTGCTGTAGTGTGATATTGCTACAAGGCTATGTTGAAGCACGTTCTCTATGTTCTGCTGGCAATCAGATGCATGGCTTCGGCCGCATCGAGACACTTATCGCCCCATGATGGAGCCACCCCCACCGCCCCCCACCCCCACCCCCCGCTGTGATCAGACTCGATCACATTACACAACGTGCACAATTATTTGTGACAGCATTTCGCTTGTCACAGTATTTGGTCTTCGTGACGTGATGCCAATAAGCTCAATTAGGTTACAGTTCGAGCCTGTAACTCTCAGCTTATTTCACGTTGACCTAAGTGCCTGGTCATGTGAGTCAGTACTGTGACATGACTACCTAATCGATGCCAAAAGCAGTCGATCGGTCACATTTAACCAGCACGTGCACAACATCCTATGTGACAGCTATGTGCTTGTCACGGCATATGGTCCATGTAACTCATACCAGACTAGGTAGTACGTAAACACCCCGAATCCCTCGTCAATCTCCCTGTGCCAACAGAACTTAGAACTGCAGCAGCAAGCCTAAAAGTAATATTACTCTACAGCAGCAGAGGTGACAAACGATAGGTTAAAAACTAACTTGTATTAATCGGTATCCTCTAATCAGTCTAATGCATTTAATGCCTCAGAAGCAGGGCAAAATTGAGTGTGATTACAACTACACTGAGGACGATGACAATTTGTCTGGTGATGCCATGAGAAGTGGTATATATCGCTATGTGGGTATGTCAATGTAATTAACATAATAGTTCTCTAATGGGGCAAATATTGAAGGATAATTGTTTGAAAGATTTGTTATTATTTTGAAACAAGCGAAAACGTGGGAATGAAAATATCATTAATTCGAACAGCGAAAACGTATCTTATTATTATTAATATTTAAGCATTTATTTAAAATATATACGTTATATTTAAGTTTATATGTTCATATTCTATAATATATAGATATATATTCTATATAATATTTAAAATAATTATATTCCATAGTTTCTATAATTGGTGATGCCGATCATCAGAGGGGTATGTCAGTGTCTGACATAATACATGTGCTCGCGTAATGTTAAATGACAATTGTTCTGGTTTCCACACGGTATATGGTGGATATAAAATTTTAATTCACATGGTTATCGTTTCAGATGTTGCTGATTCGACGATAAATATATTGGGATTCATGATATAGAAATTGCTTTCAGGTGCGAAGCCACACTTATATAAAGGTGAAGAGCATTTGAACTTACCGGGAATTTTCCAATCCACTGAGACTGCAGGTGCACGAACGTCCATCGCATTATATAAGTGCCCTCCCACTCGACAGAATCCGAGTTTGTGAGAAACGTTATATTGAGAAACAGGGATAAGGAAAGATATTGGCAGTGTCCGACATAATATATGTGCTCGCGTAATGTTAAATGACAATTATTCTGGTTGCCCACACGGGAATTGATAAACGAGAATGCATTTATGAGCGGGGTAGATGAAATAGTACGTTAATGGTGGATATTAATTTAATTCACATGTGATCGTTTCAGATGCTGCTGATACGTCGATAAATATATTGATATTAATGAAATATAGAAATTGTTTCAGGTGCGACACTTATATAAAGGTGAAGAGCATTTGAACTTACGGGAATTTTTCCGTCCACGCCAGAGGTAACGACGTCAAACGATTATTAAGTGGCCCTCCCACTGACAAGAGATCCGAGTTTGTGAGAAACGTTATATTGAGAAACAGGGATACGGAAAGAGATATTGGCAGTGTCCGACATAATATATGTGCTCGCGTAATGTTAAATGACAATTATTCTGGTTGCCCACACGGGAATTGATAAATGAGAATGCATTTATGAGAGGGGTAGATGAAATAGTACGTTAATGGTGGATATTAATTTTAATTCACATGGTGATCGTTTTCACGATCTGCTTGATGACGTCGACTGACAATATATTGATATTAATGAAATATAGAAATGCTTCAGGTGCGAAGCACACTTATATAAAGGTGAAGATCATTTGAACTTACGGGAATTTTTCCGTCCACGCCAGAGGTAACGACGTCACGATTATATAAGTGGCCCTCCCACTGATAAGAGATCCGAGTTTGTGAGAAACGTTATGTTGAGAAACAGGGATAAGGAAATATATTGGCAGTGTCTGACATAATATATGTGCTCGCGTAATGTTAAATGACAATTATTCTGGTTTCCCACACGGGAATTGATAAATGAGGATGATCGTTGAGGATGATCTGACCGTTTGTGAGAAACGTTATGTTGAGAAATAAAGATAGGGATAAATATTGGCGGAATATATTGGATCACTCTCAGTTGTGGAATGGAAGTAAGAGGGGAATTTCCAGCATCTATCAAACAAATGAATTGTCCAAAAGCTTTTGTGACTTACTCTGTGGTGGAGATTGCGAGATGAACTGTACGTCATCAATGGTTTCTCAAATCCAGCATAGCAAACAAGTAGGTCCTAACTGCTGTATCTGTCCTGAAGAGAATAGTATTCTATTCTAGTATAATATATACGTATCAATATATAGTAATCACCATATAATATCAAATTAAAAATATGCATGATTAATCAATATATAAGCAGTAAAAGCATATATTACAACAACGTTCCAAATTATCTTGATTCGGTGAGAAAGAGCAGTGAAAATGGGTTTCAAACATTCAGCAAATACTTTTATTTTCTCCCAGACCCTTGGCAATATGTGCGATGTCGGTACTTAATAATATATACACACATTCATATATATATATATATATATATAATAATTATGCTTATAAATACATATATACAAATAATAATATTGACAAGCACCCAGTTTCCGCTTGTGTGAACTAATAATAATAATATTTACAATCCCATGGCCATGTTTCCGCTTGTGTGAAATAATAACATATTACTATTCAATCATATGCGTACTTTTAATAAAAATAGTCGCTACTGCTCCCTAACGCTGACTCAGTGTAATGGAAACACCTGCGCATTGCCGGCGCTTTGGAAATCATCTCGAGTTGGTTTTCTTATATGGTGAGGCCAACTGAGCTGCTTAAATAACTATGTATTTGTTCACAACTCTTGTGCTCAGAATATAATATTACTGGAAAAGGCTTGTATATCTCATCGTCGATATATATCTCACCACCCTTGGATCACTGTTATTTATTGCAAAAAACCATTGTTATATGACAAATTAGCACCTGTACCCAATTATTACCCCACACATCACTAAATTTCTTTGTTATCTTCTTTCCTATTTTCTCTGCAGCAATTTCCTCTGAAATGCACTTCCTTTAAATGATATGCCTATGCCTTCCAGCATTTATCTGTCAAACGTTGATTTGTCCTAGATTGTCTATTTGGACCTGCTTAATTTCATTGCGAGAGATAATATGTAACTTTGAAAAGGTTACCTCAGATTTCAGTATAGTGATAGTGGTAACTTTGTACAAATAATAGTGTATTAGAGAATACCTTCAGATACTCAGCATGATAAGACTATGACCGCAATAGTACAGCTTTAGCTAGTTTGCTTTCGTATTCCAACACTGGAATCTATGCTCTGATAAATACTAGATTCTTGGCAATCTAGCTAAGCGGTCGAAGCATTGCAGACAGATAACTCTAACGATTTTTGCATTTCCTACTCTGGAATCCATGCGTAATCATATCTTAACAGTGAATATGGGTTTCTATTCAGCAGTTTCGTAGTCATATGAGGAAACGCTCTTTGCATTAGCGGGTGTCACCAACTACCAGCTATATTATAACCAGTTACCATATATACCGGTTGGGTGGGTTTAGCACTTTAGGCACATATGAGCGTTTATCGTTGTTATCGTTATCGTTTATCGTTAATCATTGTTATCGTTACCGCTGTTATCGTTGTTATCGTTAATCGTGTTTATCGCTTTAATCGTAATCGGTAATCGTAGTTATTGTTATCGGCTGTTATCGTTAATCGATTGTTATCGTTGTTATCGTAATCGTAATTCTGTTACGTTAATCGTTAATCGTGTTATCGTTAATCGTTAATCGTTTATCGTTAATCGTGTTATCGTTGTTATCGTTAATCGTTAATCGTGTTATCGTTAATTGTGTTATCGTTATCGTTGTTATCATTTTGTTATCGTTATTGTTAATCGTTAATCGTTATCGTTTGTTATCGTTATCATTATCGTTAATCGTGTTATTGTTATCGTTTGTTATTGTTGTTTATCGTTGTTAATCTACTTGTTTTCAGCTTTTATTGTTTTGTGACACTACACGACTTCAATGATGGTTCCGACTTTGGCTTTCAAAATTTCTGTGAATTTATACTGTCGGTCTTATACCGACTTTATATTTTGGACAAACCTTAAGGATGAAAAATGCTGCAAAAAGTGACCAATACTTGTAGCCCTGCATCAAATCGTCATTTTGTAGATAATTGATCATGTTATCTTTGTCAGATATTTGCACCTGCTCGGCCATAAACATATGGTCGAGTAGAAAGTAAAGCTTGCTGGCATCTTACCTCCATTAATTATTGGCATTCTTTCGAGCGAAAGTTGTGCGTGAGAGTTGTGCGTGAGAGTTGTATATCTATAATTGTACTGTATATATTTGATGTATAACCCCTGGCGGACGCTGGCCAACTAAACTTAATAATTTTTGTTCATTTGTGATTCGTGTGTGCTAATATTAACAATGATTGGACGTATTGTGTTGTAATGATGATGATAATGCTGAATTATATATATATATAATTCAGCATTATTATCATCATTATTATTTACACAATATACAACCATCATATTGAACTGATATATATATAAAAAATATTATAAAAATATTAAAATATGTAATACTCATAAATTATAATAATAACTATTATATAAAAACTATATAAATAAATATTAAAAAATATCATGTAAAAAATTGTATTTTGTGATGAAACCGTGATTGTCGCATGTGTTGTATATGATTGCGTTGTAATAATGATGATGATAACTGAATGCCTGAAATTAATATTATTTTAGCATTATTTCATTCATTATTGATTTACACAATATACAACCATTATATTGAACTGATATATATACTAAAAATCATAAAAAATATATAAAATATAATAATTTAATATAATATAATATTTAATATAAAGTATATAAATAAATATAAAAAAATATATGTAAAAAATTGATTTGTGATGACAACCGCTGATTGTACGATTGTGTTGTATATGATGGTGTTTAATAATGATGATGATGATAATCGCTGAATTTTATATATATACATTTTAAACATTATATATCTCATTATTTATTAACACGTATCGAACCGTCATATTGAACTGATATATATACTATATATATATATAATGTGAAAAATTTGATTTGTTGATGAAACCGTGGTTGTACCGCATTGTGTTTGGATATATGATGGTTGCTATAAAATTATGATAATAAATGCTGAATTAATATATAATTTTAGCAATTATTAATCATCATGTATTATTTACACCAATATACAACCATTATATTGAAACTGATATATATATAAAGAAAATATAAAAAATATATAAAATATATAATATCAATATAATATAATATAATATAAAATATATAAACTAAATATTAAAATATATGTAAAAAAATTTGAATTTGTCCGATGAAACCGGTGATTGTACGCATTGTGTATGTATATTGGATGTCTGTAATAATTGATGTAATAAATGCTGAATTATAATATATATAATTCACGCATTATTATCTCCTTATGTATTAACACGATATAACAAACCATTATATTGATAATGATATATATATATATATTGAAAATGACTATATATTGATTTTGTGTATGCAAACGCAGTGTGTACGCATTGTGTTTGTATGAGTATATATATGATTCAATCCAATTACAGTTTTCTACATTGCATAGTATCTTACAGCACAACCTGCGAATACTTGTACTTACAGTACAGATTAAAATGAATCATGACATGGGTTTTACATACTATGTTCTCAATCCTGTTCACCATGCGTATGTACCACAATTACATACTCTACCCTAGCAATTTCAAAACCAATACAATTCTTACACAGAATAGTAAATCTACAAGCACAACTATGCAAGATATGTAATATATAAATCTACAATTATATTGATTGCAATAATAAATTGTTTATTTACATTGAATTGATTACAGAGTTAAATGATAAAGTATGACATATGGTTTACATGAATATAAATGATCTCATCAAAGATAAACAACGATACATAATCTGCTTCACACATCTAGATTCCCACCTTACATCCTAACTACCTGACCAATTCAAATCCATTACAGTTTCTACAAATCACAACCTAAATTGTATTATAATTACATTTTGAAATGGATCGGAAATAAATGATACCCAAGTGACATGGTTATAGTAATATACCACAATCCTATTTCACAATATAGGTGTTCCCACCTTAAGCAATATCGTTACGCTAGCATCAAAACCCCA
>NW_014580595.1:0-15971 GCF_000485595.1 Priapulus caudatus
AAGCCTGATGACGCCAGCGCGCCCACGCACTCTTTGCTAGCGTGCGTGTAGCAATGTGCGGTGCACGCGGGCGTTCGGTTATGTGTCGTGCGTGCATCGCGCTTCCTGGGCTTAGATGTGGGTCTGATCGCCATTCGCGTTGCGTGAGTTGTGCGTGCTGGTGCATGCGTGCCGATGTGCGTGCACGCGGTGCGTTCGTCCCTACTGTGTGCGTCGCATGTGTGCGTTGTGTGTTTCGCTGCGTGGTGCATGCGTGCGTCCGTGTGTGCGTGCATGGCATGCCGTGCGTGTTTGTGCGTGATGCATGCGTGCACGTCAGTTCCGTGTGGGCGTGCATGCGTCTGGTCAGTGTGGAGGTATTGTCGGACACATTTATACACTTACTCTGCGGTACATGCTGGTTACGAGGAGGCTAGAGGCCAGATACCGCTGCCGCTGCCTTCGGGCACACGCACCACAAACCTATAACGCGCGCCCCTCACCCACACACAACGCCACGCCACACACACTTGCCACACACACACACCCCACACACACACACCACCACACACACCACACACAACACACACCACAGGGCGTGATAATTTCCAACTAACGGATGCTAAGGGATGATTGGCCGAAACTGAATCCCTGCATTAATTTTGACCGACAATCTGGTATGAATCGAAATCCCATACATGAGATGGAGAACAGTTAATTTCCTTCCCAGAGCGAATCTCCACAGAGATGAGGAGCGAGGCAGCCCGCACGATACCAGCAACACGCACCACCATTACACGCAACGGCATAACCCGGCGGCAATAATATACTATATTACTAACATCATATATAAATATATCTATAAATATATCTAATAATATATAGCTGTGGTGCTGTGTGAGTGCTGTGCGATGTGTGCATGTGTGTGGGGTGGTGTGGTGTGTGTGCTTTTGGGTTGTGTGTCGTGTGGTGTGTGTGTGTGGTGGTGTGGTGTGTGTGTGCATGTCGTAGTATGTGGCTGGTGTGTGTGTGTGTGTCGTTTGTGCCTGTGTGTGTGTTGCTGTGCTGTGTGTGTGTGTGTGTTGTGTGTCGTGTGTGTGTGTGTGTTGTGTGGTGGCTGTGTGTTTAATGTGTTCATGGTGTGTCTGTCTGTGTGTGTGTCGTGTGTGTGTCGTGGTGTGTGTGTAAAATGTGTGTGTGCCTGTGTGTAGTGTTGTGTGTGTGATGTGTGTGTCGTGTGTGTGTGATGTGTGTGTGTTGCGTGGTGTGGTGTGAACGCTTTGCTTTCATGCGTGACTAATTAAAACCACGTCGAGTCAACAAAAAACGAACAAGAAACGCCCACGAAAACGCCGCCGCAAGCAAGAGCGCCAAAACCAGCAAGCGAAGCACGCCACGTAAAGTAAATCAGTCGTAAGCCGCCGCAGCCGCCCGTGGCAGCAAAGCAGCACGTAAGCAGAGATAAGCCAAAGCACTAGGAGACGCACGACCAGCTCATAGTAGTAAAGCGCAGCAGTCAACCCCCATTCAGCCTAGACAGCGAAGCAGCTACTTGCAAGCGGAAATTAGTCGGCTTAGACAACCATGAAATTTTACCAAATCTCTAGATGTTTTTGCCCAAAATTAAAGCACGCCAACGGTGACACAAAGTAAACCAGTTAAATGTATTCCAGCCTTGGAGGTGAGGCAGTAGTTGCAGGATCATGTCTTTAGTAAAGTCTAGTTCTTAAGCCTCTCTCTAAATGGCTAAAAAAATGGGCAAGATATTTTTTTTATTAACATATATGTCTAAGTCATCGCAGTGCAGAGACACTTGCAACAGCAGCTGCAGTCCAGTAGCGCAGTAGCAGCCGCCCATTGCACGTAGCCAGTAGTGGACGTAAATTTAATTAGCCAGTATTCATCGAGCCTAGTTAAGCAGCTTAAGATGAGCCACGTCAAGTCGCCAGCTCAAGAGGAAACGCCCAACCTGAGTGCCGCAAGCCAGCAGTCAGCAGCAGCAGTAACACCCGGTTAAATGCTTTTAGGCACCGGCCGAGGGCAACCAACGTGAGGCAGCAGCGAGCGGCAAGCCCATGTTTAGCCCGCGGTTCAGCACTAGACGTCTAGGGCTGTTGAATTCAGTAGCGTCCGGGCTTGGGTAAAGCAACAAAGCGGCGAGCGGCAGGCCAGCGGAAGTCGCTGCAGAGTAAGTCGCAGCAAGCATAGCCCGCCGGGATTTATAGAGAGTACGTGCGGAGTAGAGCCGAAGTAAAGCCCCGCGAGTAGCAGCAGTAGCAGCAAGCAGCATAACAACTCAGCAGCAGACAGAGCCAAAGCAGCCAAAGCCAGCGTCATGGCAGAGCCCGGAGCAGTAGCGATCGGCAAGTTAGCAGTAGCTGTAGCCGGAAGCAGTACAGGACAGTAGCGCCGAGTTAGCAGCGAGGCACCAGCAGCTAGCAGCAGCCAGTAAAGCAATGAGTGAGCGCGCTCATGCGGTCGGCCGGGATCGACAAAGAACACGGATTAGTCGACGAAAAACATCTCGCCCCGCGGCATGAGAAGCTGCAAGCCTCTCACCACAGAGTGCTGATGCCTGCAATGATGATACGCATATCAGTAGTAATGCATCCGCGCCGCGCGATGCGGTGTTGTGTGTGCCTTGTGTGTGATCTATGCCCACTGTGTGCTGTCGTCTGTGCCGTGTGTGTGTGTGTGGTGTGTGCATGTGCTGCTGTGTGTGTGGTGTCGGCTGTGTGCGTTGTGTACCTGTCGTGCGCGCTGGAATCACAGCACTGTGGTGCGGGAAAGGGCCCAGCGAACAACTATTATGCTCCGATCTTTCCAAGCCTCCCTGTACGAGCAGGTGGCCCCCGATTGCGGGGCGTGAACACTGAGCGCAGAGAGAAGAGACTGAAGAATAAAAGAGAGAGATGAGAGCGCTCGCCCCGCTCCGCTCCGCGAGCAGACCGGTCACCTTTACTTTCCGCTTCTCATGGCGCCGCCCCTTCGCGCGATGTAGAAAAGAGTCCTGGAGATGAGAGAGAGCAGCGCGAGCGAGAGCAGAGAGAGCGAGAAAGAAGAGAGAGAGGAAGAGTAAGAGAGAGAAGAGCAGAGAGAGATCGCGCAGTCATAGAGATAGTAGAATAGAGAGCAGGTCATCAGTAAGGTCGGACGCATCTAAGTGAAGCCAACGTGGTGCAAAGTGGTAATAGGAGCTGTAGCTAAGTGATGTTGACGGAACAAATCCTTCTGCCTCTCTCTCTCTCTCTGCCCCCCCTGTTGCTTATATAATTAATCTTCTTCCTTCTTTATCTTATGAAATCTTATCTCTTGCCATCCTTCTCTCTACACTTCTCTCTCTCTCTCTTTCTCTCTTATCTCTCTCTCTCTTCCTCTCTCCTCTCTCTCTCTCTCTCTCTCTCTCTCTCTCTCCCTACTCTTCTAATCTTTATCCTCTCCCTCTCTTCTCTCTCGCCTCCCTTTCGTCTAATCTCTCGCTCCTCCCTCTCTCTCTCTCTGCATTCTCAACCCTTCTCTCTCTTCTCTCTCTCTCCCTCCCCCTCCCCCATCTCAGCCCACCCATCCCGTCCCCACTCCGCACCAACTCCCCACACCCTTCCATCCCACTAGCCCCCCCGGCCGGCTGTCCCCGGGACCCACATCCCCACGCCTACCCAGTACCCTCCCCACCAGCCCCCCGCTCACTCCAACCTACAATCCCTCCTTCCCCTCACCCTCGGTGTGTTTCTCTCTTCTCACTCCGACCCGCACGCCCCCCGGCCAACCCCCCCCCCTCCCCGCCCCCCGCCCCCCCCACTTTGTCTAGTCCCCCCCTCTCTTCTCTCTCATATCCGGCTCTCTCTCTCTTCTTTAGTGGACCTCCCTCTTCTTAATCTCGCTTATTTCTCTGCTTTTAGCTTCTTCTCCGGTATTCTCTAATTCTGCCGTCTCTGCCTTTCTATCTATCTTATGCGCAACGTATCTTCGCACTAACTTTTTCTTTCTCGTTCTAACTATCTGTCTTTCTCCTCCATGGTCTCTCCCCCTGCCTCGCCGCACTGTCTCTCCTCTCCCCTTTCTCCCTTCCCTCTCTTCCCTCTCCTCTTCTCTCTCTCTCTCTCTCTCTGCTGTTATTTAGTACCTCACACCTTCCGCTGCTGCATGCATGGCTGCTAGAATGCCGCAGCCAGCCCGCGTGGCACGTCTCCCAGCCGCTGCGCTCTCTCTCCGGGTCTCGATCGCCTCCGGACAATTTCAACGCCTCAGCGAAGCGTTCGCGTCCGCGCACGTGACGCGCGCCGCGCCTCGCGCAGCGAGTTATTAGCTCCGCGGAGTAAGCTGAAAGGATGCAGCAAAAGCAGCTGCAGCCGAGATACGGGATGCGGCCGACGGTAGGCTGCCGCACGAGCGGCGCCTCCGCAGCTTCCGAGCTAGAGCGCAGGGATGCGGAGAAGCGCATCACACTGAGCCCCGGCGCGCATCGCCTTATCAAGTGAACCGTGCTGGAAGATCCTGCGCGCCGAGACAACCACACTCCGTTCGTAGAGCCAGATGAGACGGAGACGGAGAGAAGATTAGAGAGAGGCAGAGAGACCGAGAGATAGAGCCTGAGAGACTCGCAGAGACGCAGACTGAGATGATGAGTCATACTCCCACAGTGACACGAAGAGACAGAGAGACACACACCGTGAGAGACAGAAAAAGACACACAGTGAGAGACAGAGAGAGACACACAGTGAGAGACAGAGAGAGACACCGTGAGAGAGAGAGAGAGAGAGAGAGAGAGAGAGAGAGAGAGATGCACGAGAGAGAGAGATAGAGAGGGAGACCGTGAGAGACACGGGAGAGCGGGAGGTAGAAGGAGAAAGAGAGAAATAGGAGAGAGAAAGAGAGAGAGACATAAACGGAGAGGAAGTGACCGAGAGAGAGACGGACAACACACCGAATGCTTTTCTTGTCTGTGGGAACCGCGACGTTGTGTGCAACGATAACTATTTAGCAGATACCTGCCGTGTCGGTGTATAGATTTATATAAAGACTTATACAGAATTTATATATGATCAGAAGTTTACTGTGTCACAAGTCGCCGGTGTTGTGTTAGAGACAAGCGCGTAGAAGCAGCAGCATCATCATACGAATCAGGGCAGCAGCTAGCAGCAACAACGAACCAAGCGCAGCAATAGCAGCGGCCGGGTTTGGCGCCGGTCGTCCTGCGGCTGGCACAACCCAGTCAAAATTAGCAACAAACAACAACAAACCAAACAATCAACAATAGCATCCAGTCCCGAGCAGCGGCGGCGGCGGTGGTGGTGACAGTAACAACAACAGCAGCAGCGGCGACGGCGACAGTAACAACAACAACAGCATACGCTCGCGGGAAAGAGAAGCAGATGATAGCGACGGTTGGGCCGTCAGTTGTCACGCTGCTGCCGTAGAACCAGTAGCGGCTGCTACTGATAGCACGCACCTGTGCGATCGACTGAACCGCCACCGAGCGGCGTTCCCAGGAGATATTAGCCTAGCTAGATTTTTGCCTAGCTCTTTAGGCCAAACTTCACAAAAAGTCATCTGGGGAAAACAGGATCTGAGAAAAGGACTTCCTTACACAGGGTGCGTCGTTGGTATATGCCCGTATATGTGTCTGTTAAACGTTGCCCGTCATCGACGTTTCCACATCTTTCGTTTGTAATATTCCCCCGTGTGTTTCGCTCCAGTTTCCCCTTGGAGTTTCCCAACGGCTATTCCTGGTATTCACTACGAGTTTTCCATGCATTTTACTCGGCGCTTTTCCTGTAATTTTCCGTGAAATATCCCTAGGATATTACTTGAGGGTTTCCCGAAAGCTTTTTCTTGAGCTATCGGATTGTAGTAATTATATATAGTATAGTATAGTAGTAGATATAGTATAGTATTAGTATATATAGGTATAGTATATAGACTATTAGTATAGTATAGTATAGTAGTAGTATAGTCATAGGTATGTATAGTATAGATATAGTATAGATGTTAGTATAGTAGTGCTGATGTATAGATGATAGTATAGTATAGTATAGATATCAGTATAGTCTAGCTATAGGCTATTAGTATAGTATAGTATAGGTATAAGTACAGGCTATCAGTATACTATAGCTATACGTATACATAATACTATACTATTTACTATACTTATACTATTACTATACTATTACTCATACTATACGTATACTCATCACTATTACTATACTATACTATTACGTTACTATACTATACTATCATATACATACTATACCATATCTTATACTATACGTCATACTATACTATTACATATATCTTATGGTTATTACCTTATGTGTATACTATACATTATACCTATACTATACTTGTTTCAGTACTATATACTATACTATACGTATGACTATACAATACTATACTGAGTTACTTATAGTATACCTATTATCTGATGACGCTGATATATACTATTACGTATTACGCTATACTATACCTTACCTATATTGTACGTCCTACTGACTAGCCTATACTAGACGATTATTACTACTACGATACGTAGTAGCTATTTAGTTATACTCATCTATTACTCTACTTACTATTACTATAATATATATACTATTATGCTATTATAGGTACCAATGTAGTTCGTTCGGATATAGGCGACCTATGCGATAATGCAGAGGTTCTGGTGACCGTGACCCCGCGACCTTCTTTTACATAACGAATCCATCATTGATAACCTGGAGCACTTTTCGACTCGTCATCAAAATTCATAACCGATCACCACGCGTTTCCACACGCTCGCACGTGACGTCACGCTGCCGAGGCTGCGCATGCGTCGCAGCGACGACAGTGTCAGGCGGGTGACGAGCGGGTGAGGACGTCGACGTGTAACGATCGTGTAACATCTAATGACATCTATGCGTGACTATACGTGTCGTTAGCGACGTCGCCGGAGGCGTGCCCTGCCGACACGTGGGCTGCTGCTGCTGCTGCTGGCTCTGCTGCTATGCCTGTAGCTAGCTGCTGTCGGCCTATCTGCTAGCTACTGCTAGCTGGCTGTGCTGGCTACTCTTACGCTACTTACTACTGCTGCTGCTGCTGCTACTGCTACTGCTGCTGTTAGATACGGATGGAACACCGCGATGACGGCAGGCTGGCCAGACCGGACGGTGACGATGACGATGACGATGGCGCTGACCATGGTGATGATTATGGAGATGATGACGATGATGATAAAGATGATGATGATGATGATGATGATGATGATGATGATGATGATGATGTATATATAAATATATATCTATATATGTGCGTGTGTGTGTGTGAGTGTGTGTGTGTGTGCGTGCGCGCGTGCGTGCGTGCGTGCGTGTGTGTGTGTGTGTGTGCATGTGTGTGGTGTATGTGTGCTGGTCGTGCGTCGTGTGTGAACTGTGTGCCATCGTGCGTGTGTGTGTGCGTGTGATCTCGCTACAGGCCAAGAGAGACCAAGTTGATCATACAGTTAGTCCAAAACTGCTCCGATCGTAGTAGAAAATGTTTCCAGTTTTGTTATTGACCATGCAGAGAGAATAGACGGGAATTCCAGTAACTGAGTAAGGGCTGCCAAGAATAAAAAAATTAACGGATATTCGGAAGTGGAGAACAGTGCTCAGCAACTGTAGAGCTCGCCGCTCTGTGTGCCTGTGTGTTTGTCTGTTTAATTTGTCTGTCTGTCTGTCTGTCTCTCTGTCTGTCCCTTTTCTCTCTCTCTCTCTCTCTCTCTCTCACACACACACACGCGCGCGCGCGGTCCTCTCTTTCGCTCGCTCGCGCGCGCTTTCTCTCTCCCTCCCTCGCTCATTATTATTTCCATCTCTCACGGCTGAATAGAAGATGCGTGAAATACGAAAATTATTGAGCAAGAGTTATTGGTGCGAGAGCGTCGTTGATTATTGGGAGACCCGTGTAGTGGTTAAGGGCATACGATTTAGCGGCGCGGCAGGAAATATGAAATGAAATCAGCTGCTTACCGGCGCGTAAACTTCTGAATCCCACCCGCGCATCGATCACGTGATTGCTCCGACGTATATAGAAGGTCCCGGATGAGACGAATCGATCACGTGATTTCCATCTCGTAAACATAAGATCCAGGATGTAAGTGAATCGATTATGGGATTCTTATCTCGTGTACCTACTACACAAATGCCTCGTATGAGATGAATCAAAACCGTGATCCCTTCTTCAAGCAACAAAAAGAATACGGAGAACAGAAGAATAATAATAATAATAATAATATTAATAATAATAATAATAATAATAATAATAACAATAATAATAACAGAGTAAGAATAAGAATGAAAGCTTACGAAGGGTCTGAGTTTGCTCGTGTATAGAGACAGGTCGTTGATGAGATGCGAGACACCGCATTCTGCTGAAGTCGTCTGCGTAATTCCACTACTTCGTCAATGTCGCCGCACTTACTCACGTAGAATAAATAACGCATCCAGGCATACCCACCTCGACATGCGCCCCCCTCCTTTCTATATATATATATCTATCTCTATCTCTCTCTTTCTCTCTCTCTCTCTCTCTCTCTCTCGGCGCGCGTCTTCTCTTTCTCTCTCTCTCTCGCGCGCTCTCTCTCTCTCTCGCTCTCTTTCGCGCGTGCTCTCTCTCTCTCCCTCTCTCTCTCTATATCTCTCTCTCTCGCGGCGCGCGCGCGCTCTCTCTCTCTCTCCTCTCTCTTTCCCCTTTCTCTCTCTCTCTCTTCTTCGTCTCTCTTCTTTCTCTCTCTCTCTCCTCTCTTTTTCTCTCCATGCTGCTGCTGCTGCTGCTGGCTGCTCTTCATATCGCTCGCACCCTGCCCGCATGCTTCGTACACCATTCCCCATCATTTTTCTGCGTGGCAGAATTTGTCACTAATAATATCGGATATAGTGGACTTCGTATGCGACATGCAGCAGCGCCACGCAGCACGCCGAACACACACACGTGCGTGGACGCACGCCACACGCACACACGCGAACGCACGCACGCACACAGCACCACACACACACACACACACGACAACGCACGCACGCACGCACGCACGCCACGCAACAAACACACAACACACACACACATACACACACACACCACAACACACACACACACACACACGACACAACACAACACACACACACACACACACACACACACGTACGCATCTATAACTGGTGCATAAAAATCACGCGCTCAGCCCTGCCGTCTTTCCTATCGCAGTCGCATCATGCCGCTAACCTGGCATGCTGGAACATTTCGAGTTAAAATCAGAGGCGCAAACGGCAATGACTAGAGCTGGCGTTGTACTCTAAATGGTAATGGCTCCATGCAGCACTGCGCCGAGCAGTGATTCGTCTAGAGAAAGGAGAGGAAAGAGAGAGCGAGAGAGAAAGAGAAGCAGAGAGCGAGAGAGAGAGAGAGAGAGAGAGAGAGGAGAAGATATCAACGCATGGAGATGGAGTATCATATAGTATCTGTGCTGTGCTCGTGTCTTTTTTCGTGCTTGATTTAACTGAAGTCACTATGGAACGAAGCAGCAGGCGGTGTGAGCGGCAAGCTGGCAGGGAAATGGAATGAGGCAACGATGCTTGGGAGGTCACACAGTACAGTTGCGAACACGCCACAAAGGAAAAACCAATATGGCGGCGCACTTTACAAACCCTACTTCATTCCTGCGAATAAAAGTCGACACCCTCACATACATATCAGAAGTAGATAATATGGAATTGGATATAGAGAATAGATAATAGATATAGGAATAATAGATTCCCTATTATCTACTCCTAATACATATCGAGCTCATACATAAGCCGGTCATTCGCGCGGCGCACCCTTTGCGGAATTTATAATAGGCCTTAACTTGTGCATCCACTTCCCGCCGCCGCCGCGCCATCTTGGCCTGTCCATTATCGGTCTAGACGCGCCTCGCGCGCCGTTGGCGAAACGAAAAAACAACAACGCGAGAAAATGAAGCAGGAGCAAACGAGCTGCCTGCCAATTAATGGTAAATTGTTGGCCGCTAGCAGTAAGTCTATCAACAAGTCTAACAGCAAGCTCATAATTAACACAAACAACGGCCGGGGGGGGCAGCTAAGCTGCGAGCAAAGAACGAAGTAACCGCTGCGGCGTCCGGCTACCATAAACGCCTAAGTGCAGAGAAGAGAGGAGGAACAAAGTATTTAAAAGGAGAACAACAAAGACAAAACAACAGTAAAATTCATGATAAGAAAAACAATGGCAAAATGACAAATAATAAATAATAATAATTAATAATAACAATACAATGACAATGACAATAACAATAACAATAATAACAACAATAACAATAAAATAATAATAATAACAACAATACACACAATAATAATAAGAAGAAGAAGAATAAGAATAGAATACGTGCCGGTGTACCAAGCTACTTATACATCTGGGTTACCTACAGTCAGTTACAGTCATGATTTCGCGGTGGGTTTTTTCGCGAATTTCGCGAACGCGTCCCCGACCGCGAAAATAACAACACGCAAATCATTCCATACCAAATAATACCGAATAATACATAAGTCACCGACCGCGAGATTTAACCGCTCGCGAAATTGTCCGTCAAGTCTGAATTCGCCGAAAATATCTGTACGCAAAAACATACGGCTTATACAGTAATCGGAAGCGACGAGATTTCACAGCCAACATGGCGGCGGCGTGTCACGCGACCAGGGCGGTCTGGCGCTGACAGACGATCATGTAGCGAGAAGGATGATGCCACGGCAATAACGCTCTCGTCTGCGCTCTCCCTCTCTCTCTCTCTCGTCCTCTCTCTCTCTCTCTCTCACTCTCTCTCTCTCTCTCTCTCTCTTCTCATCTCTCTCTCTCTTCTCTCCCTCTCTCTCTCTCTCCTCTCTCTCGCTCTCGCTCTCGCTTCTCTACTCTCGTTACTCTCTTACTCTCGCACTCCTGTCTATTTCTCTATCTATCCATCTCTTTCTTTCTCTCCTCCTCCCCCCTCTCTCACTCCTCCTCCTCTCCTCTCCTCTCTCCCCCTCTCTCTCTCTCCCCCCTATCTCTCCTCCTCCCCCTCTACTCTCTCTCTCCTCTCCCCTCCCCCTCTCTTTTCTCCCTCCCCTCTCTGCCCTCCCCTCCTCCCGCTCTCTCTCTCTCTTCCTCCACCCCTCTCTCTTCCTCCTCCCCTCTCTCTCTCTCTCTTCCTCCCTCCCTCCCCCTCTCTCTCTTCCTCCCCTTCCCCTCTTCTCTCTCTCTCCTCCTCTCTCTCTCTCATTACCATTACCGTACCCATCGCGAACGCCATCACCCATTAAAAAAATTAGTTGTTGCTGCATGTTAGCGTGCGTGCCGTTAGCGTGCGTGCGTGCGTGTGTGCGTGCGCGTGCGTGTGAGTATGCGTGTGACTGCTGCTGCTGCTGCCGCGCGGCTGCTGCTGCTGCTGCTGCTGCTGCTGAGGCATCGTGGACGCTGTCAGCCGTGAATCGCCGCACACACACACACGCACGCACACGCACGCACACGCCAGTAAATGCGACGTTTATATCGCCGAATAATGATGAGCTGACTAACGTACGCCAGTTACATTACTACCTCTCACGCCCGCCGCCAGGAGGCGACAGCGCGGCGCGCGGATGCGAGCGAGACAGAAACGCCATGAATATAATATATAATATAAATGAATATAGAATATAAATGAGTAACGCTCGTCAGCCGACGTCTGGCCCAACCTCAACGCTTTAACAAGTTTTCATTAAGGGAAGTCGCCGTGCGTGTAATTACAGCGACTCATATCGTAATATTCAGCCGTAATAACATATGGTAGAATATAATAACCAGTTCGTTATATATATTATCCTTGCAGGAAAGGCGTAAGTCGTGAATCGACGCACGCGGGGAATATCGCGGAGGCTGCGATGCCATTTCATGAGTGTGTGCGTGTGTGGTCGTGTATGTGTGTGGATGTGTGTGGGTGGTGTGTGTGTGGTGCGTGCCTGGGGTGTGATGTGTGTGTGTGTGTGTGTGTGTGTGTGTGTGTGTGCTTGTGTGGTGTGAGGTGTGTGCGCGCGTATGTGTGTGTGTGTGTGTGTGTGTGTGCGTGTGTGTGGGTTTGCTTGTGTGTGGTGTGTGTGGTGTGTGTGCGCGCGCGCGTATGGTGTGTGCGTGTGTGTGTGTATGTGTGTGTGTGTGTGTGTGTTCGCATGTGTGTGGGTGTGTGTTGTGCTTCTGTGTGTGTGTGTGCCGCGTATACGAGTGTGGCGCGTGTGTGTATGTGTGTGATTGGTGTGTGTGTTTTGTGTGTTTGTGTGTGTTGTGTGTGATGCCTGTGTGTGTGTGTGTGTGGTTGGGTGTGTCTGTGTGTGTGCTGTGTGTGCGTATACGTGGTGGTGTGTGTGTGTGTGTGTGGTGTGTGTGTGTGTTGTATGCTGTGCTGTGCGTGTCTGGTGCGTGTGTGCTGTGTGTGTATGGTGTGTGTATGTGTTGTGTGCAGGTGTTGTGCATGTGTCGTGTGTCGTGTGTTATGTGTGTGTGTGTGTGTGTGTGTGTGTGTGACAACTGTGGTGTGTGTGTGGTGTGTGTTGTGTGTGGTGTGTGTGTGTGTGTGTGTGTGTGTGTGTGTGTGTGTGTGTGGCTTGTGTGCTTTCCTCCGCATATGACATCGTAATCGAAATTCATCAGCTGGTACTACAGCTCTGTGTGCGATAGAGAGAAAGAGAAAAAGAAAGAGAGAGCGAGGGGAAGGAAATAGAAGGACTGAAAGGCGGGTAAATATTCCCCATTCTTTATCTCATTCCACAGCTGGAATCTGCGCTCGCCTTGCACTCATGGCAGCGCACGGGATGTTTGTGTGTCGACAAACGTTGCTGCAAGTGATGAGAGTATTGAGCCTCGCTGCTGCACTATCACGACAGTGAAGGAGAGAGGAGAGAGAGAGAGAGAGAAAAAGAGAGAGACAGACAGACAGAGAGAAAGAGAGAGAGAGCGAGAGGGAGAGAGAGGGAAAGACAGACAGAGAGAGAGAGAGAGAGAGAAAATGCAGAGAGAGCGAGGAGAGAGGGAGAGAGAGAGAGAGAAAGAGAGAGAGAGAAAGAGAGCGAGAGAGAGAAAGAGTGAGAGGGCGAGATGAAGAGTCGGAGAGAGAGAGAGAAGGAAGCGAGGGCGAGAGACGATAGAGAGTGAGGAGGGAGAGACAGACAGGAGTAGAGAGAGAGAGAGAGAGTGAGAGAGGATGCGAACAAGAGAGAGAGACGGAGATAGAGAGAGAAGAGAGAGAGAGGGCAAGAGACGAGAGAGAGCGAGGATGGAGAAACGGAGAATACGGAGTGGAGTGTGGAGAGAGGGGGGAAGGAGGGGGAGAGAGAAAGATTAGTGAAAAGAAAGAGAGAGAGAGAGTATGAGAGAGAGAGAGATGAGCGCGCACGCGCTCCTGGCCATGCGTTGCACAGAGTTAATCCCTTTCTGCCGTCCTGTTTTATATCATCAGATTATGTTATTATCAATATAAGCCCACGCGTGCCGCCAGTACTCGGCACAGCGCTATCACGGCCCATTGGCCTGCGTGCGTGGCGTAAGCTGCTTGGTCAGTGCGATCCCGAATTGTGCGTGCGCGTGGTACTTGTGTCTGTGGTAGTGCGCTGCGTGCCGTGCCGCGCGCGGTGTGTGTGTGTGTGTGTTGTGTGTGTGTTTGTGTATGTGTATGTTGTGTGTGTGTGTGTGTGTGATGTGTTTGGTTGTGGCGTGTGTGTTGCTGTTTCTACGTGTGTGCGCTGCCTGCCTGCATGCCAGCCTTCCTGTCTGCCTGTTTGCCTACCTGCCTGCCTGCTCGCTTGCCTGCCTACCTACCTGTCTGCCTATCTGCCTACCCGCCTACGTGCTAGTCTTCCTGCCTGCCTACCTACCTGTCTGCCTATCTGCCTACCGCCTAGTGCTAGTCTTCCTGCCTGCCTGACCTACCTGTCTGACCTATACTGACTACCCAGCCTACTGTGCTAGTCTTCGCTGCCTGCCTACCTACCTGTCTGCCTATCTGGCCTTACCCGCCTACGCTGCTAGTCTTCCTGCCTGCCTACCTACCTCTCTGCCTATCTGGCCTTACCGCCTACGTGCTAGTCTTCCTGCCTGCCTACCTACCTGTCTGCCTATCTGCCTACCCGCCTACGTGCTAGTCTTCCTGCCTGCCTACCTACCTGTCTGCCTATCTGCCTACCCGCCTACGTGCTAGTCTTCCTGCCTACCTGCCTGCCTGCCTACCTGTCCGCCTATCTGTCTACCCGCCTATGTGCTACTCTTCCTTCCTGCCTGCCTACCTGTCCGCCTGTTTTTTAGATTTTCATATAATCTAGCCAATCGGCTCGCCAACAGCCGGCAGCGGAAGACGTGAAGCCAGTTAGGAAATAAAGTAAAACCCATGTCCGGTGTAATCGATTAATAGCTGTTACATCACAAGTGTAATAAATTAAATCTCGCGCCCGCGATCGGTAGACGGGCGCTCCTTGACCGAACGCCGCTGCCAAACACGCGCGCGTGCGGAGACGGGGTCAGTCTACAGGCGAGCGTAATATCAGGCTCGTCCATCCATCAAGGCTGAGATGTCGGGTACGGTGGCGGGAGATACATACGGACACACACACCGCCTTGGATCGATCTATCTCGCCTGTCTATAAGGCGTGATACAGAGCCACTGGTGAAGGCGAGTGTTTGCGTATAACCAACGAGAAGTGTGTGGATACGTTTGGCTGCGATTTTGCGTTCAAAATAGAAATTATAATCGCGTTCGAAATGACGCGTCGCAAACGCGTTACGAACATCCGGCCAGCATCGGCTCGCTTCGGTAAACATCGGCGAATGTCGATTAATTTCGGCTAACGTTGGCTAACATCGGCCAACATCGGCTAACATCAGTCAACATCGGCTAACATCGGCTAACATCGGCTAACATCGGCTAACATCGGCTAACATCAGTGAACGTCGGCTAACATCGGCTAACATCGAGAGGTAATGATTTCAGCTGCGTCTCGTTTTGATTTTTTCGTACTGCAGCTGCGCGGAGAATTCTACTGCGTGCACTGGTACCATGTCCTGAGAGACTGGCCAGTACCCATCGAAGACTGAAGCGAAGTCGGGTTAGGGATGCGCACCCCATGCTTGGATGACACCTTTTTTAATACCCAACGTCGGCCCTAGTTCATTTTCCTCGGGCGCTGACTCACCGAGAAACCCAAACGCACTTCCCTATACATTAGCATATAGTGGGATTTATGGCGGTAAAGTGCCGCCCCATCGATTATATTAAGAAGAAAACAAAGAAAAAAGAAAGGAGAAATAAGAAAAAAGAAGAAAGATAGAAGGGACGCCTCGCTTACAGACACTCGGTTATATAGGCACACGAGCGCCGTGTCCCGCCTGTCAGTGTGTGTGTGTGTGTGTGTGTGTGTGTGTGTGTGTGTGTGTGTGTGTGTGCGTGTGTGGTGCCAGTGCGTGGTTGTGTCACGGCAGTATACCGACAGTAACGGGCCGTTATGCTAATCGATGGCTGGCCCAGATGACGATGGCGGGCTTCGTACGACTGTTATCATATATTATCTTATGTATGACTCTTATCATTATTATACGGACTTCGTATCAACTCTTACTACCAACGTGCCATATGAGCGAGCGACTTCCAAATAAAAGGTTAACTTATACAATATCGGATGATAAGTGGTGATGGGGTTGGGGTTAGCGTTCCACTTCGGGTTCTGTTGACTGTGGTTGGGTAAGAGGTGCAATAGATGGGGCTATACAGCTCGTATACATGGCCGGCTGGCAAGGCTTTGTAGTGTAGCTTTGTCTTCTACACCAGGGCTGCTCCATAAATACACAATAGCACTCTTCCTCTTGTCTCCCGTGCGCGCTTTTTCGCGCTCTCTCTCTCTCTCTCTCTCTTCCTTCTCTCTCTCTGTCGTTCTCGCTTGCTCTCTTGCTCGCTCCCGTTGCTCTCTTCCCCCTCTCTTTCTCTCTAGCTCTCACTG
>NW_014580596.1:0-15964 GCF_000485595.1 Priapulus caudatus
GTAAACTACACAGTTGGTGCGTCGGGGTGTCAACCCGTAATAAACAGTCGGGCCTGTCCCGTCACATTATCACTCTACTTCTATCTTCGGCCTTCTTCCTGAACTGCACGTATTCGGCAAGCCTGTCCTTTACGAGCTAACGTCGGGTGTAGACGACGAAGGGGGATTGAGAAAACACAACGCACGCACGGGCGCTATCAAGCCCGTGTGAAGGGTACGACTGGAAAAAGATACACAATTGGTACGGAGACCAGAAAAACGCTACAATATCCTAATGCAAATAATTTACGTGACATTCTGCGGCATACAGTTAGGATAGTAATTACAAGACATGATATCGGGATGCAAATAATTGACATTACATTTTGCGGCATACATTTAGGATAATAGTGATTATAATATATGACATCGGTATGCATATCATTAACATGACATTCGGCAACATACATGTAGCTAGGCTAACAGTAAATACAATATATGATATTGGTATTCATTATACTTGACACAACCTTCGGCAACGTACTTTTAGGATAAAAGTAATTACAAGGTGTGCTTTCGGTTTATGGAAATAACACGCAATTACGCGATATACATTTAGGATAACAGTAAATACAAGAGATCAGCGTGAAAATAATTAACATAACAATCAGCGCTAGACATTTTTAACCATGGTAACTACAAGATATCCGTATGCAAATAATTAACATAACTTTCGCAATATGCATTCAGGATAAAAGCAACTACAAGTTATCAATGTGCAAATGCTTTTAAATTCAGCGGTATGCATTTACGATGACAGTAATTACATATAGTAGTTACAAGGTATGATATCGGTATGCAAATAAATAGCATGACATTCCGCGGCATACATTTAGGATTATACTAATTACAAGATGATATCGGTATGCAAGTAATTAGCATAAAATGCTGCGGCATACATGAACAACACCGAACACATACATGAAGAATAGTGTAACAATGTGTGATTTTGGTATGCAAATAAATAACATGACATTCTGAGGCATACTTTTAGGATAGTAATTACAAGATATATGATATTGCTTTATACACAATATAACACGAAATTCGGCGTTATATTGGGATAATATTTAGAAGAGATCACCTTATCTGTGTTAAGTTATCTGTTTAGAAATAATTATACAGTACTTAATTCCTCGGTAAACATTTCTGATAACAGGGATCGAAGCATATCGTTGTGGAAATAATTAGCATGCTATTTTGCGGTATAACTTTACGATAATAGTAATTACACGATATCAATAAATAATTAACATGACATTCTCATACATATTTAGTTAGTAGTAAGCACAAGATGTCAGTATAGATCTAACTAACAAAACATTCTGAGGAATACATAAACGATTATTGTAATTACAAAAGTTTACTGTGGAAATATTTATTTAAAGGAACAGTAGCCTCTAGGTTCTAGGGTTATTTTCAGCTAATTTAGGTTATAATTGCGCTACATAAAAAGTTTCATGGTTCAATCAGCCATTAGAAAATTTTTAAAAAATGTTTAAAACTAACGACACAGTTTGATACAACGACGGTGGCGCCACTCAAACGCACGATCTGAGAGTTGCGCAAAACCACTTTCCAGCCAAGGCTACAGACCGAGGTATTTCTTATTTATTCATTTAAAAGCAAAAGGATTGTAATATCTATAAACGACATATAGTTTCAGTTATAATATGGATAAATTTGCCCTAAAATGAATTATCGTTCGTTAAATAGCATTTAGGTATAAATATCTAATTGAGCACTTTTGTGATTAGCACCTCGGTCATTTAACTGAAAATAAAAAGCAAATACGCCAACTTTTTCAGGGTGCAGCACGTCGCGGTGCAATGGGCGTCAAATTTCGTAGACGTTGATGTGTAAAATAATTAATTGAAAGTATCTGGTGACAAATACCATGTGTTATAGACCGATTTGGTTATAACAGTAAAGTACAGTTGTAGCAATAAAATCCTATGAGCACTGCCGCCTTTAACAATATAAATTTCACGGCAATTCCTTTTTTGATCAATAATAATTACAAGCAATTAAATAATTAACATAACACTGCGCGTTATTCACTCTAGCGCATAGTTAAGATATCATTGTCGAAAAAAATTAAATGACATTTCGCCATTTCATGCAACTTATCATGCAGTGTGTGAATTATAATAGGTATTTTGCGAAGGCGTTTAGGATCAGAATAATTACACACGTATACGTATGGCAAACTAATTGATGTAATCATACAATTCCCGGCGCAAGTGTTGTGGGATTCTTTCCCCTCACTCGCGCTCCTCTTTATTTACTTTTTTTCTCTCTCTCTCTCTCTCTCTAGTCTCTTTTCTTCTCTCTCTCTCTCTCTCTCTCTCTCTCTCTTTTCCTATCCTCCCTCTAGCTCCCCGGGAATGATTACTAATTAAAGAAGAAAGAAAGTAGATCACCATTAGGACATTGTCAGTGATATAACTCTTTTTTCTTGTTGTTTGTGCACAGCGGCGTGCGTGCGGTGTACTTGTGTGTTGAAGAGGAGCATATAAACGGCATTTACAGAAAGTTATTGGCAATAATCGGCGAAAGAAAGTAAAGAAACATTTTAACTTTTGAGGTAACATTCCTTGTTTATCTATAATACTTTTCTTTAGCGAAACGTTCCAAGTGACCGTGCCTAGAAGCGCACGGCTACACGGGTAGCCCCATCACATCCTTAGCTGTACACGGGCTCGCTCTCTTACCGACTAGCCATATATTATACGCCCTTCCCCCGCGCCTCCCCACAACACACACTCAGATGTAGAACGTTGATTGGAAGCTGCCGTGGGCTCATTTTCCTCTCGGCCATTCGACTCCCGCCTTCTTTGTGCTTTGATCATGATAAAGATCACTACCATGACGACAGTTGAGAAGATCGTTACAAGTCGACTGAAGTATAATGATACCGCGTAGCTTTTAGTATTTTCCCGTAGAATGCCTGAAAACCAAACAAGTTACAGTGGGATGTACGTGCAATCAGCACAACCTATATATATAAATTAAGATGTAACGGCGGCTGTACAATAGAAAGTTAAATTAAGGTGCCTTGCCTCGAAACTTTAAGCGGTAAACATAAAATCAGGCAAATATAAATTATTTTAACATTGCAAGTTTGTACTTGCATATA
This sequence comes from Priapulus caudatus, assembly GCF_000485595.1. NCBI lineage: Eukaryota > Metazoa > Priapulida > Priapulimorpha > Priapulimorphida > Priapulidae > Priapulus > Priapulus caudatus. The sequence continues at coordinate 3,179 of NW_014580596.1, forward strand.
TATGTTTGATAGGTAAACAAAATTGCTCGGGAATACGTTCATTCAAAGCTGTTAGACTACAACATAAAAGTGTCGGGTCGAATGTTTCAAACAGCGTTTACGTTTGCCGCTGTGCGGCGATGTTGTGACGTATTACGTCGTCATCAATCAATGAGCCGTAAACAAATAATCGCCATTATACAGAACCGCGGCGAAAAGCGTTTTTCGAGTTGTGTTTTCGTTGAGCAAATATAGCTTGATACACATTTTTACAGTTTTATTTTCAAAGCTAACGTTCAGTTAAAGTGTAGCGAGTTATTTACTGTGGTTTTACAGTGATTTGTTACAAAAATTTGCGTGGGAAGACATCTTTAATGTGAAGAACTTTGTTATAATCAAAATAATATAGCTGTTTAACCATGTTAAAAACATCTGCTACTCATAATTAATTTTTAAAATTGCTATTTATGTTCACTAAAAACACAATGCGCATACACGCGCACGCTCGCACGCCCGCACGCACGCTCACACGCACGCAAACACGCACACACAACATTCTCTTTTTTTAACACACGTTTGGTCCGACACATTTTCTAAGCTGAAGCTAATTTGTGACATCCTGTAAATGTACGAATCCCCATAATTGTCTAATCGACAGCTTTAATTTCCAGCTGTTTACTTTTTGAAATCCCACCACAATCACGCAGTGTTTAAGGTATACGCCTCAGAACCACATCAAATTTATCCGTATATTGGAGGCCACTTACAACATACGTAATGAATACATATTACAGGCATAAACGACTCTAGTTAGCAAAATTGGGGACTATTTACCAGATTGACCAAGATGCCTTCTGAAATTCCTGAGAAACCCCCCGATATATATATATATATTAATTATATATATATAATATATTATATATATATACGTGTTGCAATAGTAGCAGTAGCAGTAGCAGCACGCGGAATGAGAAGCCGTAGCCGCAGGCAGCAGTAGTTGCGCGGGCAGCAACAATAACGGACGATGAAACAACAACACGACGCCAACAACAATTGGACATAACAACAACAAAAATAATTGCGATGATAGTAATCTGTAATTAGCTATAATCGCACGATTACCTGCAAACCGCCTTAATATAGTGCTCCACAACAGAGAAAGAAAAACGATGCTGTCTTTGGATCGAGTAAGCCGTACCAGATAAATTCTCAACATCATTGGTGAAGAGAAAGCAGATCAAAGAAAGAGAATAGAAACGCAAGAGAAAACTCACCAAGTACCAAAGATCTGGAAGGATCGATTAGAGGATGTGGAATACTAAGACGAAATTGTACCAGTGGTCGCGTTGGAAAGCCCTTGGCTCTATAAAGAATTGGTTTTGAGAAAAAACCTTAAGGAAACTTCCCTTGTGCCACCACACTGCCCAAGAAAGTGCAGGAACAATCGCTACTTACTGCGGAACAAGGCAACACATCTTGCGAAAAATTTCTAGATGAATCCCCATGTCCAGGGTTGGGACACGGTCAACCCAGAAGCCACCGGCTAATGGCCGTGATTCCTTTTGAAATATCATAATAAGATATAATAATTAATAATAATTGGAAATAATCTTCTGTAAACGACATCGGTCTTGAGAAGAACCGTAAGGAACCTCTGGCCACTGATACTGCCCAAGGATATCCATAAAATCGCACTATGGAATAGAACCACGTAGGCCTAACTGCGCAAAAATGCTTTAATTTGAATCACACACCACACACACACACACACACACACACACACACACACACCACCACACACAGCACACCACTTCCGCCACGGCGACGCACGCACGCACGCACGCACACACGCACACACACACACACACACACCACACCACAACACACAAGGGATATGGTTTTTTTCTGATAGGGTTGCAAAAAGGGTGGACAAGGGGGACAGTCGTCAATAATTATTTGGTTATGAGTATTCATTGGGGGAACTCCCATTAATATATTACTCTTGAATAATTATGTGATATTTTTTATGTAAAAATAAGTTAACTAATGTATTAAAATTATAATAACGTTATAAACAAAAATGAATCACAATTTGTGATCGTTAAGATGGCGCTTATACGCCGCTTATTTTCTTAGTCATAAATTCATTATAATCATAAGTATAAATAAATATAATAATAAATGAGTATAAGTCAGTAATGATGTTCATAGCAGGAATTTTGCATTAAAAGCATTTGTTCAACGAAATCTTGTAAAACGAACCAGACACGGACGTGTGGACACCACAGACTGGTTTGTAGCGCGTGTATATAGAAATATGCTAATAATTGCCAAACCTACTAATTTGCAAATTTGCTAATTTCAAAACCCTAGCCTTTTATTCATTCACCCAAAATGAGCGCAATCCGTTGAACCTGAACTGACTAATGGCAAATTCCCATTTTTGGCAAAAAAAAAAATTGCGAGGCTCGAAGACGTCGGACGTGGCGTGCTCCAAAATAGGGGACGTCTTAATATGGGAGCATAGCAGTTAACAAACTATACCCAATTTCAACATGGGCGTTCAAAACGGGTCCTGCAGTTATCGTTTGGGCCAATAGCTCAGCTGAACAAATGTCAAGCGTGAGCTAAAATGCACCAAATATTCATACCTAGGGGATATAATTAATGATTGAGGATGTTATACGACTGAAAAATGTTGATCGATGAATGCCATCTTCATGATGAGCGAAATATATATTATCATGGGCAGAAGAGCAAATATTATTGGAAATCATACTACGGGGGGGGGTACAGTTCCTACTTTCCCAGCAAAAAAAACATTACTCCAGCTTCCCAGAAAAAATGAAAATCCCAATTCCAGTTCCCAGGGAAATTAATGAGGACAGTTTGCAGGAATTCAGTACTTTTAGGTTTTCACCCTACATAATTACTAAAATTTTAATAACTATTATTTATCTGGGGTCTTAATAATATCTATTAGCGCAGGAATTTAAAAAATATTAGCGCCAGAAATTGGAAAATCCGACGAATTGCACATTTTCCCGATCAGACGAACAATTTTTAGAGCGGTCCTTTACCACGTCCCGATGGACTTCTGTTCCCCGGAATCACTGGAAATTTATCTGACATTTCCCAGTTCCCAGTAATAAAATGCGCCAATCGCCTGCGTCCCAAACAAATACCATTTCCCCCCCTCTTACTATAAGAAACAACGAGTGAAATATACGAAATGCACGAGTTTTTCCTTCCTTCCTAAATAAACAAGTGAACGTGGACTAACTAACATATATAAGGAGAAGTTAAAAATGTTGGAGGATTTCCAAACATGAGTGCCTGCGCAAAATAATAATCACGCAGAAAACGCAGAAAACGCAGAAAAATCTACGGTAAGGGCATTGAAAGACGCATAAAAATTCCAAGGAAAGTACAGAAAATCAGTTAAACACATACATGTTTCTATACGTAAATCGTGGTAAATACATTAAAAAAACGCATTATTGATTGAATAATCCCCCATATTTACTTTTAAAACATCCAAGAATGGCGCTGTGGGCATGTAAATAATTGGCTGTATTTTGATAATGATACCAATGTTCATGAATGACGCACTCGTTCACTTCCGATCAGCGAGGTGAATCGCGGAAAAAAAAAAAAAAAATAAAAAACAAAAAATTTTTTCTCTTCGATGCGAAATTTGCATCGGCGGACATTTCCTTATTTTACGAGGGTAAAAGACCGGGCGAAACAGTAGTAACAGCAGGTACTGAACCCGTAACGTCGGTCACGCCCCATTTATGCCATCAAAACGAAGAAGGGCGTGGCTTTATTGCGATTTACGGAGATGCAATTCAACAGGAATTTGGACGCAGCGGCAGTGCGTTAAACAGGGGGTTATTTTCGTTTTTGTTGCCAAAAATCTATCGTTAGAAAAACGTTTCTAGCCTAGCAGAAATGCCCTAGTTCCCTGTTGAGATCGCGATATTGGTTCCTGTTATGGGTCCGCCTTAATATTCAACAAGCGGGGTTCGCTGTGGTGATTTTTTTCCTAGTAATCCAAGAACATGGATGTAAGTGAGCGCTTTGCTAAGTGGTCGAGCGTGTTTTGTCGCTGAATGACGTTCACAATGTTGTATATACATAGCAGATCCAAAAATTCTTACTTACGATATGACTCGATAGCCTAACGGCAGCGCAGGCGCAATTATGAAAGGTCGGAGATCGAATCCCATCGTTATCTAATCTATTTTTCTGTTGTCCTGTATTATTTCATATCTTTAATTTATCTCGTTTTAACATCATTTTTCTTGTCCCCACTTACGCAAATATTTACATGATTGTATTACAACTGTTTAATAAACAACCAAGATTTTAATTTTTACAACAATTAAAATTTAACATTTTGTTATATATTGTTTAAATTGGGTTTGGGGTTAAGACGTTAGGATGTAGTTGCGTTGGTTAGGGTTAAGATTAGGGTTAGGGTTAGCCGGTCACATGCAGTAATGGCACCATTAAACAGGAGTTTGAGGCACGTGATTATGTATCACAATGAGCGCTCCATTACAGCCCTATGTTCTTGATTCACCTAGGCGGGAAAAAAAATCACGGCGTCTGCGGCGACGTAAGCCGCGTAGCGCTAGTGATTGGAAGAAACAAGAGTGTTCAATCCTCGGCAAGCCTCGGCATCATGGCCGACATCACATTGGTAGGGACTGGTACCCGGTCCAACCTCTCGGCTTTGTTACTCGATGGGGTAACCAATTCATCTCGAAAACTAAACGAGAGGTGTTGGGACCGACAGTCTAAGTTGTGATGGAGCGGAGCGAGAGCGCCATCTGTTCGTGGAGTTTACCCCATGCAATGCCAGTGGACGCTTGGACGATTAACAGCGTTGCGCATGCGTTTTGGTGCAAAATCCAACAGGGCGGTTACGCAGGACGGAAAAAGTATTTCCATTCAGGGCAGCCTAAACAAATGCTCATTGCTCCGAGATTCGCCTATTTAAGAAAAGACACGATGTTCCTTTCTGTCACTGTATAGTGCCCCCGTTGCCTGGATCTGAAGATCAACTGAATGATAAGTACGAAGACGGTTCAAGTCTGGAATCTTCGCAGTCTGTTACTGTTAGGCCTTGGGTGTGTAACTTATTGTAAGTTCTAATTAGTTAATACTAATATAATCAGTAATGTACTAATACTTAGTATACTAACTTAGTAAATAGTTGTAACTTGGTCATTTAAAACGGGCTGTTTGTAACATATCGGGTACTTGAAGTAGTCGAACTTATTGATTAATTATTTTACTGTTACTGGCAATTAGGATTCATGATTTTCACGGACCGCAAACACCGTAGGCTCTTCTACCAGTCGTTTTTCAAGCCCTTTATCTTTGTTAGTTTCTACTCATTAACTAAAGCAGTCATATACATACAAAGGAATTGAAATTGCTTAGGTTTGTATTCGTTTGAAACCCATTTTTTCCGTTCATTCTTGGACATTAATTAGTTAACACAACAAAATCCCATACATAAAAAAGATCGTTTCAACTCTTGCTCAACAAACAATTTATATTTGAGCTGGTTCTGAACGGTATTAGAACAATTACAGCATAACATGGATTCCCCACATCAAATCACTGAATCAAGTACACCTTCTGATTTTGCAGTAATGGAGTGCTGCTCCTGCCAGTCCTGGGCACGGCCAGCCCAATCCTAGTTTAGCACCCTAGACGTGAATGCGGCCATGGATGCCGAGGCTTTGCGAGGATAAGGACCCTTTGTGTCTTCAGATCACACTCGCGGCTAGGGGCCTGATACCTCGCAAAAACTTTCCTTCATTGAGTTGATACAAATACTACGTTTTTAATTTTTTTAATTAATTCTAGTATTAGTTAGGGTTAGCGGTTAGGGTCACAATGCACCCATAAAAGGAATTTCTTAAATACAGAGTTTACGGCACGGTGATTATTGTCATCAACCAATGGGATTTGGGGAGGTATGGCAGGCCCTAGCTGCGAGTTCCAACTCATTTAGCCTACTCACGCACCTCTGCTTGATTTTTTTATAGGTGGGGACCATAACAGCATTGGGAATCGCCGATCTCAGGACTGGGCATTTCTGCTAGGCATAGAACAGTTCCTACATAGAGAAGAATAACACGCTGTTTTAGCCGCATGCGCATATGTATCCTTCTGTATAATTTTTTCCATCTCCGTAACGGAATAAGCCGCGCCTCTTCGTTGAATGGGCTATGAATGGGGCCTGTGGCCGACGTTACCGGTGCTGTAGCCACCGTTTTTTCGCCAGCCTATTTCTTTTCTGTAAATAATGAAAGCCGGCCGATTGCAGTTTCGCATCGAAGAGGAAATTTTGCGGCATTTTCAACTCGCTGTCTGGAAGTAAACACGTGCGTCCATTCATTGAACATTTTTCATCAAAATTACAGCTAATGTTACATGCCACAGGCATCTCTTGAGGTTTATAAGGTAACATATGGATTTTTCAATAAATTAATTGCATTTTTTAATGTATTTACCACGATTTAGTATTAGGAACTATAATTATGTTATTTTCTACTGATTTCTCCGTTATCTTTTCTTGGAATTTTTCTTGGTCTTCACTGCCTTTCCGTAGATTTTTCTGCGGTTCTTCTGGCATGATTTATTATTTTCTGCGCAGGCACTTCATTTTGGAATCTCTAACTTTTTTAACTTCTTTCTTAGTCAAGTTAGTCCATTGCTTTCACTCTTTTGGGGGGGTTTTATTTACGATAGGAAAGGTAAAACTGTGCATTTGTATCATTTTCACTCTTTGCTTCATATAGTAGCGGCCCCTCCCTACGTGGCCCGGCGTGCTGCCCGGCGCAAAAACCATCGGTCGCGCGCCTGCCCTGTGTGGGAAAAAACCCTCCCCCCCCCCCCCCCATTTCAATCGTTTCGAATCGAGTGTGCCACGCTTTAACATTACTTTCCGGCCTCGTGGATTAAATTCCACCACGAATAAAAGTTTTGACAGCGCACCGGAACCGATCTGGTCAAGAATTCCCATTCGACCAGGCCACCGGGACGCGTTGTTTTTACCGTTACCTTAATGATGTTTAAACTTCCTACACTACGCTATGCGGCTGCAGCCACACACAAGTACAAACAGTTCACCCTTGTCCCTAACCCTAACTCCAACCCTACAACACACACTGTAAACCGACATCGGCGTTTAATATACAAGGTTGGTATACCACAAATACCGTTATGTCGTGATGTCGGGTGGCGATTTTACGCATTGTGGTTACGGTAAAAAACGTGCCCCCGGACCCCCTAGTTTCCCCCTCCCCTTCCCCCCTTGTTTTCATTTTCTTCCTGGGGAGGAACCCTGGTATGATTTCATAATTTTGCTTTGCCCTGATAATAATATTACTTTCGCTCATGGAACGGCTCATCATCAAACATGGGTTCAGTCGTTCATAAAAACTTCATATTCCAGGCTTATTTTTAAGGGGCAGATCGCCCCTCATAACAAGTGCGCGGGGCTACCGCCTCGCGTGCGAGGCACGAGGTCGTGGGGCGGGGGGGTAAATGGGAGGGGCGCGCAGGCTTTAATGGTTAAGGGGCATTCATCGCGGCCTTCATAAAACCGTGGTCTTGAAATCGGCGCACCAAAAGTTATGCTCTTATTATGGTGAATAAAGTGCTCCTAGAGTTCTCAATGTAGGGGGGGTACAAAAAGGTTAGCAACACACAACAATTTGTGTGTATGCGTGGTGTGTGTAATCGTGACTGAACGCATAATGGCAGAGGTAAACAGGTCTGGTTACTACCCTCTGGTTATATATATATATAAATACAACTAAACAACGATCAAAATACAGGGTACCTATAAACGGTAGCCACAAGTTACCTGCTCGTTTTTACTTATTACGTGGCCGATAGAAGTGTATTTTTGCTAACGCTGAACACAGTCGTCAGGGTGGAGGGCTCATACTGGCTACTACGTACAAGAATTCTTGGCTAGTTTGTTGATGGATTGTTGATGTATTTGTGCTGAAATATTGCAGGTAAATGGGATGTAGAGTTCTCTAAGGGTCTGGAATCAGACATAAATAAAACAAGTTCATTTTTTACATCCGATCACTCTTTATAACCTGGTGTGCTAGTGTTGGGTTGATTGGAGAAAAGAATGTAAATCCTGCGAAGCCAGTCTTGAATGAAAAAGGTTGGAAGATTGTAATGATAATCTCAGCTAGATTGACCATGACATCCCAATTTTCGTTATGTGGATTTCACTTAAGACTGAGGATGTCATGATGCCATCATCACACCCTAAGGGCGCATGATGGAAGCCCTCAACGGGAACGTCTCCTCTCCCTTTTAAGGTGGATTTTTAGTGGAGCTCTTCCATCATGCCTCTAGGGTCCCTTGTGATTTTTTAGTGGGGCTTCTCCATCATGGCCTCTTAAAGGGTTGTGATTATTGGAGGGCGTGAAAAAGACCCTATGGTGTCCTAGGGGAGTTCAATTAGTTAATCCTCTGTACTTTTTCAAATCTGAAGCCTGCATATCATTAATTAAATCCCCTAGTATGGAATATTTTGTGTGCATTTTTTGATTTTTTGTTGCTGAATTTTTGGCTTGGTTGCCTTGGTCTCCTTTCTACTCCATTCTTTGTTTGTGAATTTATAACCAATTGTATTTGTTTTGTTCAAATTAACAATTCTTAATGCTTTTTGATTTAGCTATTGGAGCATGATCTGAGCGATTTTTGTTTTCTGTTTTATATTTCTCCAATGCCTAGAATCTCGTCCAGATATAATCATTGTCATTCTTCTAAAACTACAGCACCATCCGCTCTGACCACTGTGGGACTCGTGCGCCGGGCCTCGAATTTGGCGCACATCTCCACTGGGACAGCGCTTTCATACTGAACATCCCCCGGGTGTTGGCCGTGCGGCATATCGCGGGAACTGCGCGTCCTCATCCGCACGCAGCGGGCTTAGGCATCAACACAAAAACTGTGCCACGCAATCTTGTACATGGTTCTTTCTGGCATCTAGTTTAGTCATATTCGCGCGAACATGTATATCAAAGTCCCAATAGGATTGAGCGGTGCTTGATTGTTTTAAATTACCAAAACTATTCATTATTTTATGGACGTAAGGCATGGAAAACGATGCAATTCGCTGGCCATACTCGATTCCCGGCTGAGTTTAAACCAAAACATGGAATTAGGAGGATCTGCACACTTTCCATAAAAAACGGAAAAGGACGGAAAATCACGGACATCCTTCCTCTAGAAACGGATCACCATAACCTCCCCAAAAACACCATAAAACCTTTAAACAGCTCAAATCACTCCCCAACACACACGAAAATGGATTATGAAAACTCATCCTTTACATTCATCACTTTAATCCTCCAAAAGAAATTAACGAATCCAAAAAAAAAACCACATTATTAGACGCCCCACTTTCCATTGAGAACGCTGGACATAGACAGTTGTGATCAAAAGCATCGTAGATGAATAAGCATGAACCACTCCTGCGAAATCACGTGCACTGACGGTAGTACGCTTGGAGGCCACGTCCGCCATTTTTAGGAAGCAAAAACCCGGCCCGGTCTGTTTAGATAATAGAAATAATATGGATTAACATGGTTATATATATATGTATATTATAATATAATGTAATAGAAATTTTTTGCCAATAGCTGTATCAAAATCTCTCATTTCAAGTTGTACAAAAATCTAAACAATTGGATTTCATGAATCGGATTTTACTATGTAGTTATGTACACCAGTGCAGTCCAGCTTAGTGGTGTAGGGAAGTGACTATACGCACGGCGGACGTTTAGAAGGGGAAGGTGGGTTGGATGGAGGGGGAGAAGCTGGTGGAGAAGAGAGGGAAGAGAAAGCTGGTGGAGAAGGAGGAAGGAGGAGAAGGGGAGAAGGGCGCTGGTGGAGGAGGAGCGGGGAGAAGGGATAGGGGAGAGGGAGCTGGGGAGGAGAGGGGGAGAAAGGGAGGAATGGGGATGAGGAGGGCGGAAGGAGCGGGTGGGAGAGGGAAGGAGCGAGGGAGGGAAGGGATTAAGGAGGTGAGAAGGGACTGCTGTGGGAGGGGGAAGGCGCTGAGAAGGGAGAAGGGAGTGGTGGAGCAGGAGGGGGAGAAGGGAGAAAGGTTGTGGAGGAGGGGGAAGAAGCTGGTGGAGAAGGAGGAAGGGGGAAGGAGAAGGTGCGTGAGAGAGATGGAGAAGCTTTGGTGGAGAAGGAGGGACGGGAGACGTGGAGGGGTAAGGGGAGAAAGGGACGCTGGTGGAGGGGAGGGAAGAAGGGAGAGGGTTGTGGAGGAGGGAGAAGCTGGTGAGAAGGGGAGGGGGAGAAGAGAGAAGGTGGTTTGGAGGAGATGGGAAAGTGAGTGGAACGAGCGAGGGGGAGAAGCTGGGGAGAAGGGTGGAAAGCGGAGAGCTTGGAAGAAGAGGAAGTTTATGAAGGGAGGAGCGGTCGGTGGGGAGGGGGAGCAGGCTGGCTGGAGAAGAAAGGAGGCGGAGAAGCTGGTGGAGAAGGAGGGGGAGAAGGGAGCTGTGGAGGAGGAGGCCGGAGAAGGCGGAGAAAGGGATGCTGGTGGAGGGGGAGGGGGAGAAGGGAGCTGGTGGAGGAGCGAGGGGGAGAACGGGGAAAAGGAGCTGTGGAGGAGGAGCGGAGAAGGGAGAAAGGGATAGGAAGGGGAGGAACGCGAATCGGCTGGTGTGGAGGAGAGGGAAAGGGGGTGGGATAAGGAGGGGGGACGGCTGGTGCGAGGAGGAGGGGTGGAGAAGGGCAGCTGTGTGGAGGGATGGGAGAAGGGAGAGGGTTGTCTGGAGGAGCGGCGAGAGGCTGGTGGGAGAAGGAGAGGCGGGAGGAAGCTGGGTGTAGCTTCTCCTTCTCTACCCTTCTTCCCCCTCCCTTTTCTCCCCTTCCTCCTTCTCCACCAGCTCCTTTCTCCCCTTCCTTCTCCCATTTCCTCCTTCTCACCAGCTTCTCCCCTTCCTCCCTTCTCCACCAGCTTCTCCGCCTCCTCCTTCTCCAACAACTTCTCTCCTTGCCTCTTCCTTCCCTTCTTCACCAGCTTCTCCCTTCCTTCTCCACACCTACTCTTCTCCCCCTTCCGTCGCTTCTCACCAAGCTTCTCCCCCTCCCTCCTTTCCTCCAAACACCTTCTCCCTTCTCTCCCTCCTCCTTCTCCACCAGATTCTTCTCCACCGAGGCTTTTCCATTTCTCCCCTTCCTTCATTTTCCTAAGCATATGAGTCGGGCATACTGGGCCGCCGTGCGGGGTTATTAGCCATATTGAATCTTATCCACACGGCCGCCTGGTGCGTATCTGTATGTCTCGCCAAGTTGGTTGTAGGTGTTCAGACACGTGCGTACAGTTGGCACATGCATGCAGGCACTTCTATGAACCTGTTCTCAAAACAACCCAATAATGGTAATTAACACTAAATGTATCTCCTATCAAGTATTAAATGTTTTCTTACCTATTTCGCCTATTATTGTCGAATAACTTTGCTGTAATGCCTTTAAATGCTCCTCTGACAAACACCAAGTATTAAACTACACCGCACGTACGCCCCTGTGCAAACAACACTGCCACTGTTTACTTACATGTATCAACGACAGATTGCACAACTCTTTCACAATGGAATTTCGAACAAAAGAATGTGGTCTCACCCTTTCCGTATTTCTTGGGGAACCTGAAGAAAGACAGGTTCGGAGTTAACACTCGACGATTCGAGCAATTATTACAGCAGAAACAGTAAGCTGGAGTGACAGCACACAGCAGACAGGTGCACAGCTAGCATGGACTACTAGGCAAGCATCCTGGGAACTTCAGTGTTTGAACTTGCGTCCCTAAATGGCGTTGTGGCGACCCAATGAACCTTCTACGCCTGATGATTTGCGAGAGTTGGTACTTCTTTGTGCTTACGGCACGTCAGAATCGTTTGGTTGTGATGTATTGTACAGTATGTAGTGACATCTAGTGGTTGGAGAATCAAACAAATTTGCCATGAACGGATTGAGTGAGGAATTTTAGTTAATCTCCGAAAGACGGGGAATTTAGCAATTTTTGAAGCGGGAAAATGTGCTCTCTACCGGGCAAGTCAACGTGGCGATGGATTTTCAGCAGCAAAACCATGGGACAGCATTTGCTTAACCCGTGTGGTTTCATGTTTCCTTGGTCTGGTTCAACATCCATAGTTTGCACTTTGGTTAATTTTGTTCCCTCTTGTAAATTTACAGAAGAAACCAGTATTGCTGGTTTTAATTATAATAACAAAAGCATTGAATTACTGTAACCTTAAAGTCATTAACGTTAATAAGTGAAACGTTAGTAAAATATTATAAGGATTATTGTTAGTCATCTGCACATAGGGTCAGATGCAGCTTGTAGAATCGCATGGACCGTCCGTCCGTTCCGTCCGTCGGTTCCTTTTCCGTCCGTCCGTCCGTCAACGATTGGGCACAAATCTGAAGTTGGCCGCTCGACGTACGGTTCACGATTTCGGGTCGTTGTGGGGATGTCCAACGACGTTGGGATGTCGAAGCTGGGGTCAAGTAAAGTCAAGGGGTGGTAAAAGGAAGGGGGAACTTTCACTGCCTGTAACTTAAGGTATAGGGGGGAATGCTAATTGCGGGCACATCTAAACGGCGTCGGACTAGGGCTTCGTGATAGTGGTGTATAGATCATGGTAGGAAAGCCTATCATGGGTGTCTCAATACTTGAGGCTCAGGTCATACATGGAAGTCAATGGCAGCAGGGGCAAATTTTAGATTTCTTGAGAG
>NW_014580597.1:0-3717 GCF_000485595.1 Priapulus caudatus
GTCCTCCCCTCTCTCCTTCTCTCTCTCTCTCTCTCTCTCTCTCTCTCTCTCTCTCTCTCTCTCTCTCTCTCTCTCTCTCTCTCTCTCTCTCTCTCGTCTCTCTCTCTCTCTCTCTCTCTCTCTCTTTCTCTCTCTCTCTCTTCCTCTCTCTCTCACACACTCACTAGGTTGTTAGTTCTCAAATTATACTATAACGTAATTATTATATTAAATACAATATTACATATTAATGTAATGTCAGGATCAAAGGCAACAGCAAATGTTAATTTCAACATCGTTAACATCAATGATGTCAACACAGTCAACTTCGAATAAGAGGTTGAAGACATTTTAATGAAGAAGATACTGCAGATTTTAATGTCAACGTTTTCATCATGTCAGCTTACAAGGTCAGTCTGGCTTTCTCACTGAGAGGAAAAAGAAAATTAAGAGGAAGTAGAAGAGGGAAAGCAAGAGGAAAAGGAAAAAGAAGAGGAAGTAGAAGAGGGAAAGCAAGAGGAAAAGGAAAAGGAAGAGGAAGTTGAAGGTAAAGAGGAAGAGTAAGAGGTAGAGTGTGCATACGAACCGCTTGAGCGTCTGCCGCTTCACGTAGGCCTGCCTCACGTGATCCACCATCTCCTTCAACGTTCTCCCGCTGTACCTGAAAACACACGAGCCTCCAATCAGCGGCCATGTTTGAGCAAAAACACGAGTGTCCACTAAGCGGCCATGTTTGTGCAAAAAGACAATTAGAATGTCTGCTAAGCGGTCATGTTTGTGCAAAAAGACAATTAGAACGTCTGCTAAGTGGTCATGTTTATGCAAAAAGACAATTAGAATGTCTGCTAAGTGGTCATGTTTATGCAAAAAGACAATTAGAATGTCTGCTAAGTGGTCATGTTTATGCAAAAAGACAATTAGAATGTCTGCTAAGCGGTCATGTTTGTGCAAAAAGACAATTAGAATGTCTGCTAAGTGGTCATGTTTATGCAAAAAGACAATTCGAATGTCTGCTAAGCGGTCATGTTTCTGCAAAAAGACAATTGGAATGTCTGCTAAGCGGTCATGTTTGTGCAAAAAGACAATTCGAATGTCTGCGAAGCGGTCATTTTTGTGCGGTCATGTTTCTGCAAAAAGACAATTCGAATGTCTGCTAAGTGGCCATTTTTGTGCAAAATGACAATTCGAATGTCTGCTAAGCGGTCATGTTTGTGCAAAAAGACAATTGGAATGTCTGCTAAGCGGTCATGTTTCTGCAAAAAGACAATTAGAATGTCTGCTAAGCGGTCATGTTTGTGCAAAAAGACAATTAGAATGTCTGCTAAGCGGTCATGTTTGTGCAAAAAGACAATTCGAATGTCTGCTAAGCGGCCATGTTTGTGCAAAAAGACAATTAGAATGTCTGCTAAGCGGCCATGTTTGTGCAAAAAGATGAGCTTAGCCTCCATGTTCATCAGCAAACATTGTGTGAAACGCTAGGGGAGACCCAGAGAGAGAGAGGGGCAGAGGGGCACAGAGGAAGCATGTATCTATCAGTTCGACAATGCTGCGTGGAACAAGCAAAATCGTTTCATGTTTCAATAAATGCAATGTCATCATGGCAAACAGAGAGACACCTGGGAAATTAAATGGCATGCTCACTAGGTCTGGCTAGTAAAGCATCACAAGTTAAATATGTGTTTTTTTTCGCATAAAACAGTAAAAAGTATGCACGCAGAATAAATTCCCCAATTCTTATTACATAGAAAAGGACATTTTCTAACCTGGTTAAAGCAATACAGAAAACTCAGACTAAAGAAAAATAATAAACTTTCACAAAAACTGAGACTTAGAAAAAAGGAACGATTGAGCAACACTAACGATTGGCTGATTTTTTACAAAAGTTTTAGCATTTCGTCGTTTTTCTAGCACACAATACGACACTACGGTAGTTACCGATACGCGCGACCAAAAGCACAACAAAGGCTAGCGGCTGCCTAATATTGATTGCCTAGCATCTAGTCAATGCAGATTCATCATGATCAGATATCCCCTCTCTCTCGCGCAAGCACACACGACAACGCATGCCCCACACACCACATCAATTACTCACCAGCCAGATATACAAGGCAGTGAGATACACAAGGCAGTGAGATACACAAGGCAGCGAGATACACAAGGTAGCGAGATACACAAGGCAGCGAGATACACAAGGCAGCGAGATATACAAGGCAGCGAGATACACAAGGTAGCGAGATACACAAGGCTGCAAGATACACAAGGTAGCGAGATACACAAGGCAGTGAGATACACAAGGTAGCGACAAGGCAGCGAGATACACAAGGCAGCGAGATACACAAGGCAGTGAGATACACAAGGCAGAGAGATACACAAGGCAGTGAGATACACAAGGCAGCGAGATACACAAGGCAGCGAGATACACAAGGTAGCGAGATACACAAGGCAGCGAGATACACAAGGCAGCGAGATACACAAGGCAGTGAGATACACAAGGCAGTGAGATACACAAGGCAGCGAGATACACAAGGCAGTGAGATACACAAGGCAGCGAGATACACAAGGCAGCGAGATACACAAGGCAGCCAGATACACAAGGCAGCGAGATACGCAAGGCAGCGAGGTACCTGAAAGAAGAACCCTTGCTGAAGAAGGCCCCCCGCCGCGTACCTGAAGGAGGAACCCTTGCTGAGGAAGGCCCCCCGCCGCGTACCTGAAGGAGGAACCCTTGCTGAGGAAGTGCTTCTTTCTTCGCTCGACCTTGTCCATCGTCGCGCAGCGGAAGAACGCGTGATGCTCGACACACTTCTTCCAGAAGATCTTGCAGCGAGTGCGGTCATCAAAGTAGAAGTCGACTGTGTCCTTGTAGTAGAGCTGTGAATAAAGAAGAAAAATGGGAGGAGTGAAGGAACCCAAAATGTTGCCAAAATGGGGCAGCAACGCTTGTGAACAATAGAACAACAGGGCCTGTGAACAATAAAATAATGGTGGCTACAAACAATGGAACAACGGTGGCTGTGACCAATGGAACAATGGTGGCTGTGAACAATGGAACAATTATAGAACCTGTGAACAATAAAACAATAGTTGCAGCAAACAATGAACCGAGGAGGCCTGCAAACAATGGAACTTCATGTTCCGTAAACAACCAAACCTCATGTTCTGTAAACAATGGAACAGCATAACCTCTGAACAACGGAATGACGAGGCCTGCGAACAAAGGAATCTGGCAGCACGTGAACAACAGAACGATCGCGGCCTGCAAACAACGTAAACAACAGAACGATCACAGACTACGAACAACGTAAACAACAGAACGATTGCGGACTATGGACAACGTGAACAACAGCACGATTGCGGTCTATGAACAACGTGAACAACAGAACGATCGCGAACTACGAACAACGTGAACAACAGAACAATCGCGGACTACGAACAACGTGAACAACAGAGCGATCGCGGACTACGAACAACGTGAACAACAGAGCGATCACGAACTACGAACAACGTGAGCAACAGAACAATCGCGGCCTGCGAACAACGTCGACGGTACCTGGCTTTCCGGATGCAGCTTGATGAGGAAGCGCTTGCGTTTGAAGCTGATCTTACGGATCTTCGCCCAGGAGAACGTGTTGATCTTCGTCAGGTTCTGAAAGACGATGATGCCGTAGTGCGCGACGGCAACGTTGAGCCCCACGCTCTCGTGGTCCTGCAACAATGGAGGTCAGAGGTCACGCACAC
>NW_014580597.1:3987-5357 GCF_000485595.1 Priapulus caudatus
AACAATGGAGGTCAGAGGTCACACACACACACACACACACGCTCTCGTGGTCCTGCAACAATGGAGGTCAGAGGTCACACGCACACGCACACACACGCTCTCGTGGTCCTGCAACAATGGAGGTCAGAGGTCACACACACACACACACACACACACACACACACACACACACACACACACACACGCTCTCGTGGTCCTGCAACAATGGAGGTCAGAGGTCACGCACACGCACACACACGCTCTCGTGGTCCTGCAACAATGGAGGTCAGAGGTCACACACGCACGCACGCACGCACGCACGCACGCACGCACACACACACACACACACACACACACACACACACACGCTCTCATGGTCACGCTGTCATGGTCCTGCAACAACGGATCAGAGGTCACGCACACGCACGCACACACGCGCATGCACGCATGCACGCACGCACGCACGCACACGCACGCACGCACACGCACGCACGCACGCTGTCGTGATCCTGCAACGTCAGAGGTCATGCAAACATTTATTGTTTCACCTGAGCGCATCCTCCCCCTTATGCATTTGTGAAAACGACGAGTGACTCGGGGCTTCATCCGCGAATGCAATCTCCCCCCCCCCCGCGTCCGGGAAAATCGTGGTCACTCAGGGCCCCACCACGAGGCACACGCGCGCGGGAGGGTTTGACACGTCAGCCCGCACCCTCGCCCTCGATAATGGCTTCATTTGCGCTTCACTAAACGCTCGCGAAAAAAAACCGCACGCCGTCGCATCATTCGCCCGTCGTTTACCCCCGTGAGCGTTCGCGATCGTCGCCTCCAATCCAAGTTAATACTCGAAGTAACTCGCAAGCGCCTACGTCAACACGCCCCCCACCTCCCCTCTCTGGTTGACGTCGCCCGGGAGACACGCGGGAACATAGCCCACAGCCGCGACGGCGCATTGCTCCGGGGAGTCTCCTCCCGGCATACAGGCTGTACACAAACACCCGCGCACACACTGCACGGCGACGTAACCTCGCCGACTCGCCGCGCGACGCACTCTCAATGCATCTTGTCGGATAGACGCCGGATAAATCTATCGGAGAATATGATGAAACGAAAGAAATCCCGCATCGCCGACCTTGGCAGTTCATTCTTCTCATCTTAGCACGTATCTCAGCTTGAGTTATAATTATATATCGGAAATATGTAATGAAATAATAAATATGAAACAAAAATACAAATGAAAATAAAGGACGCTCACCTTGGCAGTGTGCATGCGTATTCCGTACAGTTCCACCTTCCTGGCAATGTCCAGCAACATGAGGTCAGCTTCTGCTGGTGACATCCCCCTGTAACAACATCATCAACATCAACAACAACATCAACAACAACAACAA
>NW_014580597.1:6521-15961 GCF_000485595.1 Priapulus caudatus
TTCTCAATATAATTATATTTCGTATTTTCTAAATATGGTATATATCCTTCTATTATGTATATATGTACTCTCGGTATACATATATATATATTCGTCAAACGGTGCCATGACTAGACAATGCTGCTGATATTTTGCTATACATATATTATAATAATATACACACACATTAACACAGGAGCTCATCCCATTATAGCTGTGAATAGAAAGCCTTTCCTATTTCATAAGTGATTTTTTACTATTAGTGATAAGTCTATTGTGGAGCTCCGCAACTTTTGAAACCTTTGAAACGTTTAATAATTGAGCGAATCAGCGAAACGTGACGTGTGGAAATTAATCCTAATTCGAATCGCCGACAATGTGATTGGCAGGAATGAGTCACGTGTGCAAATGCATTACGCCGACCAAACGTCTGCTTGCCTTCCATTTGCCTCCACACAACTATGCGTCCTACGAAGTTATTCAACCATTATTTCACATCAGCAGCACACACATCAACATGTCGCGGTACAGTTACGGTACAGTTACGGTACAGTGGTACAGTTATAGTACAGTTACAGTACTGCGGCACAGTTACAGTATGGCGGTACAGTTACAGTATGGTGGTACAGTTACAGTACAGTTACACTGTTACAGTATAGCAGTACGGTTACAGTACGGTGGTACAGTTACAGTACAGTTACATTACGGTGGTACAGTTACAGTACAGTTACAGTAACTGTACCACCGTACAGTACAGTTACAGTACGGTGGTACAGTTACAGTACAGTTACAGTACTGCGGCACAGTTACAGTATGGCGGTACAGTTACAGTATGGTGGTACAGTTACAGTACAGTTACACTGTTACAGTATAGCAGTACGGTTACAGTACGGTGGTACAGTTACAGTACAGTTACATTACGGTGGTACAGTTACAGTACGGTGGTACAGTTACAGTACAGTTACAGTACGGTGGTACAGTTACAGCACAGTTACAGTACAGTTACAGTACAGTTACAGCACAGTTACAGTACAGTTACAGTACGGTGGTACAGTTACAGTACAGTTACAGTATAACAGTACGGTTACAGTACGGTGGTACAGTTACAGTACAGTTACAGTACGGTGGTACAGTTACAGTACAGTTACAGTATAACAGTACGGTTACAGTACGGTGGTACAGTTACAGTACAGTTACAGTACAGTTACAGTACGGTGGTACAGTTACAGTACAGTTACAGTATAACAGTACGGTTACAGTACGGTGGTACAGTTACAGTACCGTGGTACAGTTACAGTATAGTTACAGCACAGTTACAGTACAGTTACGGTACGGTGGTACAGTTACAGTACAGTTACAGTATAACAGTACGGTTACAGTACAGTTATAGTACTGCGGTACAGTTACAGTACAGTTATAGTACTGCGGTACAGTTACAGTACGGTGGTACAGTTACCGTACAGTTACAGTTACAGTACGGCAGTACGTTTACAGTACGGCAGTACAGGGAGTACAGTTACAGTACAGCAGTACAGGGAGTAGTTACAGTACAGCAGTACAGGGAGTAGTTACAGTACAGCAGTACAGCGGTACAGTTGTAGTACAGTTACAGTACAGCGGCACCGTTACAGTACAGTTACAGTACAGCGGCACCGTTACAGTACAGTTACAGTACAGCGGCACCGTTACAGTACAGTTACAGTACAGCGGTACAGTTACAGTACAGCGGCACCGTTACAGTACAGTTACAGTACAGCGGTACAGTTACAGTACAGCGGCACCGTTACAGTACAGTTACAGTACAGCGGTACAGTTACAGTACAGCGGCACCGTTACAGTACAGTTACAGTACAGCGGTACACTTACAGTACAGCGGTACAGTTACAGTACAGCGGCACCGTTACAGTACAGTTACAGTACAGCGGTACAGTTACAGTACAGCGGCAGCATCTTCCGATCAAGGCATCTTCCAATGCGATTACTATCACCAAGCGAAATTATTTGCTAACGATACCCGTGTTAAGACGCATCCACCGGTCTCAATTCTCAACGGAAAAACTTCCGCAATGATTAAATTAAACGAAACATTAGATCCGTTCTGAACGCCAACGGACCATTGACGCCGCTGTCGTCCGCAAAATTTGGTTGAGTACTTTCTTTTCGAAACAAATTGTCTGCGAAAAGCTGTCATACGTTTGTGATTCGAGTTAGGGGGGGAGGTGGGACTGACCCGTAATGTGTTTCGTTATTGAATTGCTCTGACGGACAGCAGCATACAAGGAGAAATCTACAACACAGTGCCAGCTTGGAGAGAGCGCCACTGCCAACCTTCCAGAGAAACCGCCGCTATGGTGATTAGAACGGACGCCACTAAGCAAGGCATACCGCATCTTTCTCTCCCTCTCTCTCTCGCTCTCGCTCTCTCTCGTTCGCTCTCTCTCTCCTCCTCTCTATTCACAAGTAACACACCTACCGCATTCCCTCTCTCTCTTTCCCTCTCCCCTCCATCCCTCTCCCTCTCCCTCTATCTCTCTCTATATCCAAGCTAAACAAGCTTCTAAGTTTCACACTCCCATGACTCACGTCACAGCGCCAGAGTCTTAGCCCCCCCCCACGTAAGTGAAGCTGTCTTGCCTTCCTCACTGGTCCGTATGGTTGGACTATGCAGGGTCTAGACCCTCTAGATTACTGTCTAAACAAGTACGTAAGCCTTCATACAGGTTAGGGTTACGGTTATAACGTTAGGCTAGGATTAGGGTTGATGTTGGATTTAGGGTGGTAGGGTTACAGGTAAGGTTACCGAAAATGACCAAGGATACATAAACCCCTTCAGCTACAGTAGTGTGTGAGGAATAGTAGTAGCATCAGTGACAGTAGCATCAGTAGCAGTAGTAGCAGTAACCGTAGCAGCAGTAGCCAGCCAGCAGTAGTAGTAGCAGCAGCAGCAGTAACAGCGTAGAGGCAGCAGCAGCAGCAGTAGCAGCAGCATAGCGTGCAGCCGCAGCAGCAGCAGCAGCATAGTAGTCAGTAGTACAGCAGCAGCAGGTTACCAGCAGTAGCAGCAGCAGCAGCAGCAGCAGTAGCAGTTAGCAGTAGCAGCAGCAGCAGCGAGCAGCAGCAGCAGCAGCAGCAGCAGCGCAAGCAGCAGCAGCAGTAGCAAGTAGCAGAGCAGTACAGTAGCAGCAGTAGTAGCAGTAGCTGTAGCAGTAGCAGCAGCAGCAGCAGTAACAGCAGTAGCAGTAGTAGTAGTAGTAATAGCAGCAGCCAGGCAGTATAGTAGCAGTTAGCAGCCCCAAACAGCAGTTAGCAAGCCAGCAGCGCAGCAGCAGCAGTGCAGTAGCAGTTAGCAGTAGCAGGAGCAGCAGTAGAAGTAGCAGTAGCCTGTTAGGCAGTAGCAGAGGCAGCAGATAACAGCGGAGCTAGAGTCAGTAGTAGTAGTATAATAGCAGCAAGCAGCGAGTTGAGTAGTAGCTAGTAGCAGCCAAAGCAGTAGCAAGCAGCAGCAGCCAGCAGCGTAGCCAATAGCAGCATTGCTTAATTAGCGTAATTACAGGCCACACAAAATTCGCAACGAGAGCTTTCGTCGTTTACAAATCTAATAACGCCCGTTTTGTATTCAGTAGATTATAGACTTTCGTGCCGTAGAGAGAAGCGCAGGCCGGGGGTGCAGGAGGCAGGAAGTATGTAAGGAGACGGGAGAGCTGCGGCGGGCGCGGGCAGAGGACGGGGCAAGGACCGGGTAAGGATGCGGCGGAGGCAGTCGGCGGAGCGGGGGAGGATGGGCGAGAGAGGGGAGAGGCGAGGGAGGGCGGCGAGGGGGGGGGGGTACTGCCGGACAAACCGCCCCTCCCCATACGCGCGCCTGCGTTCACACGCGGCTCGCCTCAGAAACGTTGGATTAGATTTAAGTGCATTCAGGCATATATCCTCCCTCCTCCCTCATTCTCTCGCTCCCTTCTCTCTCTCTCTCTCTCTCTCTCTCTCTCTCTCCTCCTCCTCTCTCTCTCTCTCTCTCTCTCTCTCTCTCTCTCCTCCTCTCTCTCTCTCTCTCTCTCTCTCTCTCTCTCTCCTCCTCTCTCTCTCTCTCTCTTCTCTCTCTCTCTCTCTCTCTCTCTCCTCCTCCTCTTCCCCCTCCTTCCCCTCCTCCTCCTCCTCTCCTCCTCGTCCTCCTCCTCCTCTTCATCCTCCTCCCTTTCCTCCTCCTCCTCCTCCTCTCCTCCTCGTCCTCCTCCTCTTCATCCTCCTCCTCCTTCTCCTCCTCCCTCTCCTCATCCTCCCCCTTCTCCAGAACAACACAACAACAGTAGTAGCAGTGGCTGCGATGGGAAAAGCGAATCGGTGCCGCCACGGCCGAACGGCTCAGCACAATGTAAATAATTGATACGCGTATACGAAGGAGCGAGAAGGAATGTGAGAGAGGGAGAGGGGGAGAGGGAGGAGAGAGCATGAGAGGGGAAGAGAGCGTTACAGAGAGGGGAAGAGAGAGTGACAGAGAGGGGAAGAGAGAGTGACAGAGAGGGGAAGAGAGAGTGACAGAGACGGCGAGAGAAAGGGATAGAGGAAGAAAGAAAATGAGAGCGAGAGAGAGTAAGAGACAGAGAAAAAAGGAAAGAGCGAGAGAGAGTGAGAGAGAGCGAGAGCACGCACACACACACACACGCACGCACGCACGCACGCACGCACGCACGCACGCGCACACACCACGCACGCGCACGCACACGCACGCACGCACGCACGCGCACACACCACACACACACACACACACACACACACACTCGCAGCGCAACACACGCACCAAACAACACACACACACAGCACACAACACACAGCACACACAACACACACACACGCGTTCCATTCTATCTAGTGCATGTAACTTCATATGCAGCTACGTTGCTCATGAGAGCATATCTGATTGAAAAATAACACATACTCGCGCGCAAGACACAACAGTGCTATTAATGTCCTGTCATGACTCTGCGCAATTCTCATGCGTTTATAGCCTAGCAATAATATAGCGCGACCTTTTGTAAAAAAAGGGGGGGGTTAGATAGTACATATATACGATAATAAAATAAATAAAGATAATTATAATATATATATATATATATATATAATATTATATGTGTGTGTTATATAAAGCAATATCAAACAGTGCGCGGAGCGCAGCTGCCTCATCTAACGGTCTACTGCGGTGACTCTGTCGGTGGAGTGGTGGGATCTAAGTAAACCTGTTGTCCCAATGTTGTCACATACACCACGCCGAAACAGATTGGATGCACAGGATGGTTATCAGGAACCTTCTCAAAGAATGTTCTTGGGATCGTTCTATGAAAGTTGCCACGAGATGGCTGCGTACTGTTTTAAGTGTTCTTCATGATTAATAGATGGAAGCTCCATCGTAGTATAGCTAGCAACAACTCTTTGCAGCCACAGAATAGGGTAACACTTCATCCATTTACCTACGCCAAGCCTACAGAGCTGCTAATAGAAGTAGCTGGCCACCTGTAACTAATTAACGCAGGCCAAAAACTACACGAGCTACACTACCACATGCACTGCAGTTGCCATACGTTACATGTAAAATATCTGCAGCAGTACAGAATGCATAGAAATTATAGGTTTAAGGAGCAGTAACCCTTCTTCAACCAATTATGTCTTTTGAAATTCTCACTGTGACAATTGTAGCTCTCATACATCAGGCATGTATAGATTCTACTAGCAAAACCGCAGCAGTCAATATTCTTTCTAACTAGACAGTAATACAAGATCCATGTTACCCCCCTTCTTAAGGCTCAAAAGGTTATCCGAACTTAACTCTTCGCCATGTCAGCAGAAGGGACATTCATGGTCCTTTCAATAACGCCATAAAAATGCAGGTCTCGCTGAAACAAAAAATGCTTTTTCAATCGCTCGTCAGACCATGTCCTTCAGAAAATGCTCTTAAATATCTGCCCTGCTGCCCATTGACCTATTGACCATGCTGACTTCAATTCGGCACAGTGCATGGCTTTTCCTACCATGATGCTATAACACCGCATCCGCGCTAGGTCGAGCCGTTATAGATTTGTGCCGCCAATTCTGACATTTCCTCCCTATACCTTTAGTTTAAGGAGTGAATGTTCCCCTTCTTTTGACACTCTTGACCTTTGACTTTGACCCCCAGCTTCCGACATCCAACTCGTTTCTGCACGATCCCCCCCCTCCCGATGTTGCGAATATCGTGACCGTACGCATCGAGAGGTTATAGATTTGCTTGCCCAACTGTTGGACTGGCACGGACGGACGGACGGTAACGGACGCGAGCACGCACGGTAGCGGACGGCCGATCATGCGATTCTACAGGTGCGATTGACTATGTCAGATGAGCTAAAAATAGCGTAAAAGGTGTTTAAATTTTAAGCAGCGAGCTATGAGACGTGCCATTCAGGGAATAAGGAACGGTCGAAACCTGAGGAAGTAATGCTTACGTCTCGAAAGCTCGCTGCATTAAAATTTGACACACCTTTATTATCTTTGGAATTTGTTTATTTATAATATACTATATATACTATACATTATTAATATATATCCCTCTTCGTCTTATAGTATATAAGTATATATTTAAATACAACATTCAAAGATAGACGTAATACGGGCTGTTTTAAATTTCTTATCAGCGCGAGCCTTTGAGACGTCTATTCTCTCTTCCTCAGGCCTTCGCCTTTCCGCTTTATTTATATTCTTCTCTTGAGATGCAGTCTCCAATAGCTCGCTGTCTTAAAATTTAAAGCGGAGAGTTTACTCTGGGCGTGAGGGTTTATTTTCAGCTATTTAGATTATATTTTACGCTACAATAAAAAGTTCATTGTTTAATCATCTATTAGAAATCATTATAAAAAAAGTTTTAAAAACTAACGACTACAGTGTTGATTACAAGACCGGTCTGGGCACTCCAGCGCACGAGTTATAAGGTGCGGCCAATAACCACTTTTCAACAGGGCTAGCAGACGAGGCTGTTTCTTTATTTATTCATTAAAAGCCAATAAGGAATTTGTAAAATCTTATAATACGAATATTTAGTTTCAGTTATAATATGGATAAATTTGCCCCTAAATGAATATCGTTCGGTTAAATATGCATGCTACAGGTATAAATATATTGCACCTTGTTGCAATAGCCCTTTGCGTTGTACCTGCAAATAAAATTGCTCAAATTACGCACACTTTTTGGTCGGCGGTGGCAGCACGGTTCGAGCGGTGTCATTGGCGCTCGCCGTTCAAATTTTCGCTAGCGTTTAATGGTGTAAAATACATTATATACAATTAAATTAGATATCACGACGGGCTAACAATACGTGTGAGCATAGACGAATTTGTTATGACCTGTAACCTACAGTTGTATGCAGTCCTATACTAGCAGGCTATTGTCCTTGTTAAACACCTATTACCTATTTTTGATTTTGTTTTAATTATTATATATATATATATATATATACTTATATATATATTCTTTATCCTCTCTCGCTCATAATATATTATATTTATGCGTATATATTGTGTATAATATATTATATCGATGAAGGCCCGCCCATACTAATTAGTCGCATCATCACATATAAGAGCTTGAGGCCGTGATTCTGCCGTGTGAGGCACGTGTGTTACACACACGACTACGTCTGCGCGAGTTAATATGGTTGGAGCCGGCAAGCAATCGAATACCAGGTGTTGCTCTCTCTCTTTTCTATTTCTCTCTCTTCTCGCCATCTCTCTTTATCTCTTTATCTCTTTATCTCTTTCCTCTCTGTCTGCTTCTCTCTCGCCTATCTTTCTCTCTCTGTCTGTCTGTCTCTCTCTCTGCTCTCTCTTTCTCTTTCCCTCGCTGTCTTTTGTGATTCACTTTCTATCGGATCAGTGCGTTCAATTGAACAGCTCGCGGCGCTGCCGCTGCTGTTACGGCAGCGAGCTCGGTTAAGATGTACTTAGTGCTGCTGCTGCTGCTTTCGCTGCTGCTGCGCTGCTGGTGGTGCGGCTGTTGGATGCTGCTGACTGCTGCTGCTTGCTGCCTGCCTTGCTGCTGCTGCTGTGGTGTGGTGGTGCTGCCTTGCTGCTGCTGCTTGCTGCTGTGGTGCGGTGGTTTGGTGGTGCTGCTGCTGCTGCCTGCTCTGCTACTGCCTACTGCTGCCCTGCTAATGCTACTGCTATCTGCTTACTGCTGCTGCCTACTGCTGCTGCCTGCTGCTGGCCCTACTGCTGCGCTGCTGCTGCCTGCTGCCTGCTGCTTGCGAGCTGGGGTCTTGTTCGGCAGCGAAGCCTGTTTAAGTGTACAGTGTTGCTGCTGCTTGCTGATGATGCTGCTGCTGCCTGCGTGATGCTGCTGCTGCTTACTGCTGCTGCTGCTGCTGCTGCTGCTGCTCTGCTGCTGCTACTACTGCTTGCTTGCTGCTTTACTGCTGCTGCTGCTGCTGCTTGCTACTACTACTACTGTGCTGCTGCTGCCTGTACTACTCACTTACTGCTGCTGCTGCTGCTGATGTACTACTACTACTACTATCTGCCTGCTGCTACTAACATACTCACGATATACACTCATATTGCAGCGCACCGCACACGCGTCTCACTGATATTGATGCACAGGCTATGAAAGTTTATTAGCCCGACAAAATATATGCAGAATGACTACATATTTATACAAGCATCCGCCATAATTTAAAACATCATTCGGGAAACACGCAAAAAACTCGATAAAAAACCCCAACACGAAATATTCAGGGTAAGAAAACGGGGTATAATAATGTCGTGTCGAATCATGTTCATTGGCGATGCCTCATTGCTCTCTACTCCTCTCCACTTACACCGACCCCATGATGAAAATGAAATGCGCATGCCTCACCCATGCATGCGCACGCGCACGCACACACGCACGCACACACACACAAACGC
Source organism: Priapulus caudatus (assembly GCF_000485595.1). Lineage (NCBI taxonomy): Eukaryota > Metazoa > Priapulida > Priapulimorpha > Priapulimorphida > Priapulidae > Priapulus > Priapulus caudatus. The sequence goes on from NW_014580597.1 coordinate 15,422, forward strand.
ACATTCTTGTGCACGCACACGTGCCACGCACGCCTACGCACAGCGCCTGCGGCACGCGCGCACGCACCGCACCACGCACACACACACGCACGCACGGCACGCACGCGCACACACACACACACATCATCAGTCACAGCTGTTCACATACGCACAGCTGCGACAAGCATGGCTAGGGGATATGATAGCTGGGGGGATATGATAGCTGGAGGGATATGCATAGCTGGGGTGATATGATAGCTGGGGGGGATATGATTAGCTGGGGGATATGATAGCTGGGGGATGTGATAGGCTGGGGGATGTGAGCAGGGGGATATGATAGCTTGTGGGAATATGATACTGGGGGAATGGTGATTAGCTGGGGAATGTGTAGCTGGGGGATATGATAGCTGGGGGGATATTGATTATGCTGGGGGATATGATAGTGGGGGATTGATAGCCTGGTGGATATGATAGCTGACGGCGGATGTGATAGCTGGGGGATATGTCATAGCTGGGGGATTATGATAGCTGGGGGAATTTATGATATGCTGCGATTCTCTT
>NW_014580598.1:0-11196 GCF_000485595.1 Priapulus caudatus
TAACGTACGTACGTACGTACGACGAGAGAGAGAGAGAGAAAGAGAGAGAGAGAGAGAAAGAGAGAACATAGAAAGAGAGAGAGAGAGAAAAATAGAAAGAGGAAAAGAAAGAGATGTAACGAAAGCGAGAGAGAAAGAGAAAGCGAGAAAGAGCGCGGGAAAGAGAGAGAGAAAAAAAGAGAGAAAAGAGAAAGATAATGAATGCGAGAGAGCAAAAAAGAAAGGGATCAAGGAAAGAGAGGAAGACATGGAGACAGCGAGATAGAACGTGGAGATAAAGATCTACGAATAAAATGTCGGTTGTTACTGAGGTTACGCGTAATTCAATCTAAGGATGCGGAGTGTAAATAATGCGGAAGCTGAGGAAGATGCTAGGTTCAGATGCAGGCGTGGACTGATTGATTAGTTAGTCTATATGTATAACGCTGCGTGTAAGCCACTCGCCTGTTCATGCAGCGTTCGTGCATATTATTATTCCTTTGGCCATTCATTCACTCATCACACACACACACACACACACACACACACACACACACACACACACACACACACACACACACACACACACNATACATACACACACATACACACACACACACACACACACACACACACACACACACACACCACAGGCGCGCACATAACAAAATCTACACACCCACAGGCGCAGAACGCACATACACGTTACACACGCGCACATGCACACGCACACAAGCACGCGCACAGATGCACATGCACACGCGGAAATTCAGACGCACATTACACACGCACACACGCACACACCGCATACACGCGCAGCACGCACACAGCACACACACAAAGCGCGCACGCACCGCACCACGCAACGCACGCACCACGCCCGCACTCACGCACAACACACACACAGCACAGCTCACACACACACACTACACACACACGTACACACGTCGGCTTCGTTCACACCATGTTTCGTGCATGCGCATACCTTCGCCATTCGACTCCATCCTTGAGGCCGTGTTCACCGTGTCGCCGAACAGACAGTAGCGAGGCATCGCTGAGCCGACGACGCCTGCAGCGCACGGGCCCGTGTGGATCCCGATGCGCATCTTCATCTGCGTCCTGCACGCACGAATTACACGCTCACACTCGCTACGCTAACACTGCGACAACTATAGGGAAAACATGCAGGAAAAATAATAGAAGAAATAATTCACATTTCGATTTAATAAATTAATTTAATTTCACATACAGTATCACACAAAATATATTATAATATATAACTTATAACAGTGTACATGCATAAATTATTAAATAATTAAATAATTATTAAATTACTATAAAATGAGGTTAATTAATTAATGAAAATAATTTAAATGAACTGTATGTATATATACATTATATTATATATATATATATATATATATATACGCACATATATATTTATATATATTTAATTGATTAGTAATTATTTATTCATCTAAAAAGAGGCAGAAGACAAACCTGGGCATGTGGCGGATACGGAAGGTCTTGACTTCTACCATCATGCCTAGCGACATGTCGGCAATCTCCGCGACGTGTCGGCTACCGTTGCGCTTCGGCAGGCCGCTGGCGACCAGGTACGAGTCGCCTATAGTCTCCACCTGTCACAGGTAGCACAGCGCCGTCTGGCGTCAGCAGTGTGGATGAGGCTGGATGCGTGTGTGTGTGTGTGGGGGGGGAGGGAAGTTATTGATGAATAGATTGAGGAATGTTTTGATCGATTAATTAGTTACCTGATTGATAAGTTAATTGATAACATGCATTCATACAACTACAATACCTAATTGTTTATTTGTTTTGTTTTTTGATTGATTGATCGATTACCCAATCCGTTGATCAATCGATCGATTGACAAGCAATTGATCGATTGTTCAATTGATCACTTCCGTGTATTGCCCGTGCGACGATGACGATACCTTGTAGGCATCGTGGCTTTTGATGATGGCATCGAAGGTGCTGTAGAGGTCATTGAGAAGGTCGACGACCTGCAGCGCCGTGCTCTGCGAACAGATATTCGTGAAGCCGACGATGTCCGAGAAGAAGATGGTCACTTGTTCGTACGTCTCCGGCGGCACGTCGCGGCCGAACTTCAGCGCGTCTGCGATCGTCCTGCGGTAACCATAGAAACGAACTGACCGCTGACCTGAACGAGGGTGGGTGGCACGTGGGTGGGTGACACGTTTATGGGTAACTCGTGGTTGGTGATATTCTATATAAAAGGAAAACTTGCGTAAGTGAATGCAACGCTAAACAGTTTAACATAGCTCAAAACCTCAATAGTCCACAACTGGTACGTTGCCGCACAGGAAGCGAGGCTGAAACTTGCGTTCGCGTACTCAATCTTAAACCCGTACAGAAACCATGAGCAGTAGTAGAAGCAATAGACGAATGTAGCTAGTAGTAGAAGCAATACGCGCAATAGAACCACTGCACACGGTTGCATGTACATATAACCGAACACTTTTTCCGGAAACGCACTGAAAGATAGATAATCATACTCAAGCAAGAAATCGTGAAAAAAATCCCGAATCGATAACGCTCGCTGTGATTTTTCACAGGCGTAGCGTAGGCGAGTGACGACACGTGCATCGATAGAATGTGTGAAGATTTAGAACGTGGCTCGATCGATTGCTTCCCGCTATCGCCTGAATAAGCTGTTAGTGTTTCCGTACAGAAGCGGTGACCTGCACTCGCCCACTGTTCCTTTGTCCGTTCACTTTTCGGTAATCGGACAGACGAGTTCGCCATCGCGTCGGCAATGAGTCATGAAATCTCGCGAGGGCCTCACGCCATTATCAGCGACAATAACACGAAAGCTGTGAGCGCTCGCGTGCGTGCGTGCGTGCGTGCGTGCGTGTACCGGATACTGTTTCAGAATCATCACGCTCAATATAATTTACAGGGGCGTGGCTAACTCATTTTGCCCCGCGAAGGCCGCATACGGTGTTTGTTCATGTTGCCGTTCGTCATTGACCATGCAGGTAATAAAATCTACATTGGTTTGGGGGGAGTGCAATTCTCCCCCTACTTGTCCTTCCGTTAGTTATGGAGCCTGCATTAATAGCGTATAACTTGGCCCGGGCAACCTTACTGGTTAAGTCTTATAACTCCAGTGAAGTTTCTCAATTATCGTAAAAGAATGAAAAACGATGGAGAAAGACAAACATACAAATGAACAGACGTACAGACAGAGTGGCCGTCGAATTGACAATCAAATAGACAGAAAAATAGAAACTCAGACAGGCAAGTAGGCAGGCAAGCAGGCAAACAGCCAACCAGTCAGCCAGTCAGAGAGACAAACTCGCACATATACACACACGCACATACACACACACACACACACACACGCGCACACGCACACGCACACGCACACGCACACGCACACGCACACACACACGTGCCACGCACGCACGCGCCCAATAAAGGGAGAAAGAGAGAGCGCGCAATAGAGAGAATTAGGGTGAGGAATAGGAAGGGGTTTAGAAGCTCACGCGGGCAGCAGACGATAGAGCAGCACGTCCGTCTTCTTCTTCTCCTCTATCAGCATCTTCGTGCGCTCGTTCACCGTGCTCTCCAGATTGTTGGCGTGCGTCTCCATCATCTTCAGAACATTGTCCATGATGTTCGTAGACCTGTAACCGCAAGAGGGCGTTGTTGTGAGCGGATGGTGACATGCGTGTGATGACGTGTGTTTAAAGATCCTGCGAAAGAGATATCGTGCTGTAATAACCAGGAGGCATAACCCTTTGACTTTGTACCTCTCAAGTATTTATTTCCCCTCTTTTTTCTCCTCCTTATCCTTCTTCCTCCTTCTTCTGCACCTCCTGCTCCTATTCCTCTTTCTCTTCCTTCTCTTCCTTCTCTTCCCCCGTTTCCTTCTCATCCTCCTCTTCCTTTTCTTCCTCCTATCCCTCTTCATCCCCCATCTTCTTCTTCCTCCTCACCCTCCTCTCCTCCTCCTCCCTCCTCCTCCTCCTCCTCCTCCTCCTCCTCTTTCTTCTCGACCCCACCAACAACGGAGCACTTACTTGTCGCCGAACACGTTTCTCAGTTCCCTGCGGATGGCGAAGAAGCTGGGTCGCCTCTCCGGCTCCTCGCTCCAGCACTGGTGCATCAGGCGCACGAGCGACTCCGGGCACTGCGTGCGGTCGGCGTCGTTCAGTACGGGACGATACGGCGGCGTTTCCCGAAGCTCAACGCGCTGCACGATCTCTGGCGAGCGCGCGCGGAGCGGGAGCATGGCGAGCAGACGAACGAATTTCACAGTGAGACGGGTTACGACGTAGAGCGACGCGAGGCGAGGCGAGGCGAGGCGAGGTGAGGTGAGGCGAGGCGAGGCGAGGTGAGATGAGATGAGGTGAGGTGAGCTAAGTAAAGGTAAGCTAAGGTGAGCTAAGTAAAGGTAAGCTAAGGTAAGATAAGTAAAGGTAAGATAAGTAAAGGTAAGCTAAGGTAAGCTAAGTAAAAGTAAGGTAAGCTTAGTTAAGGTAAGCTTAGTTAAGGTAAGGTAAGCTAAGCCAAGCTAAGTTGAGGTAAGCTCAATTAAGGTAAGGTGAGGTAAGGTAAGTTAAGCCAAGCTAAGTTAAGGTAAGGTAAGGTAAGGTAAGGTAAGGTAAGGTAAGGTAAGGTAAGGTAAGGTAAGGTAAGGTAAGGTAAGGATATGTCGGTCGCATTATCACCGAGGCGATACTTACCATCGAATTCCTTGTTGTTGTGGTCGTACGGAGCTGCCCTGATGATGATCTCAGATAGGATGATACCGAAGCTGTAGACGTCGGCTTTATGAGTGCCCTGGTAGGGCGGTGTCGGCGTGCGAAGTAGTTCCGGGGCCGCCCACAGCAGCGCTGGTGTAGCATCGAACAGGAGCGATAAACACGTGAACTGTACACCTGATAGCTAGCGCTGCTGTTTTAGAACAAAGAAAAACGCGAACAGGAGCAAAAAAGGATACGTATTTTCTTGGCCACGTATGTACATTGCTGGCTACGTTTCCCCACGCATTGTACAGGCATTCTCTACATATTTATATCTATCCCCCTCCACGCGAGTTCCACTCTCCGGGTACCGCGTAAATCGCGTGTACGCGTCTATATTAACACTGACTCTTGCCTCCGGCACTCACATTTCTTGTCCATGTAGGCTTCGGCCGTGTCTAGCGGGATCGTGTAGTAGTGCGGTCCGTAGTCGGTGATCTTCAGCACCCAGCGCGAGTCGATGACGCAGTTAGTTGACTTCAGGCGGCCGTGAGAGCTGAGGAACTGAGTCGTGTGCAGGTACTCCATGCCCTAGCGGCGACAAAACGAAATGCGACACTCGTGCGTGGTGACGACGACGACGACGTGCATTGCCTACGGTCGTCGCAAATCTATACGGCTTCCTCGGCGTGTAGATTTATTTAACGTTAAAAGCTTTCCCGTGTCGCTCTTATATGGTGAAAGGAGATACAGATGGTTATAGGGGGTTTACCTTAACGAGGTCGAAGATGAAGGAGGAACGAAAGTTCCAGTCTAGCTTTGTGTCTTCGTGCTCGAGTATGTCGTATAGACTTCCCTTGTTACAGTACTCCATCACGATCGATCTGTTGTCGCCCTCCATGCACATGCCGATGAACAGGTTGACGTTGTCGTGTGACATGTCCTTCAGCTGTTAAGGATGACAGCGATGACGTGCGAGACTCATTTGTAAACAACTGCTGCTACTCCCACTCGTTCTGCTCCTCGTCCTTCTCACGTGCCACCTACGCCTACATCTCCTCCTTTCCTTTCTCCTCCTACTCCTCCTCCTGCCCCTCATTATCATTATCCTGCCTACTCCTCTCACCTTCTTCCTCCTTCTTCCCGTCCTTCTCCTCCTCCTCCTCCTCCTTCCTTCTTCCCGTCCTTCTCCTCCTACTCTTCATCCTTCTCCTCTATCCGTCATTCTCATCTTCCTCTACCTCCTCTTTCCTCTCCTCCCATTCTCCTCCTCCCTGTATTCCTTATCCTCCTCATCATCATTCGTTCTTAGCATTTATTTTTCTGCCCTCCATTATCGATATCTCCCGCATACGTCTTCCCATCTCCTCTTCATTTCCTAGCTCTCCATGTCCCGCCTCCGCCTTCGCCGCCTTACCACCTCCTTTCTTCTTTCCTCTCCGACTATTTCTTCCCTCTACTCTATGTTCTTCTACTCGGTTGCTGTATTTTCTTTTCCCACGTTCCTCTCTCGCTTTCTTTCCTCCCCATCGTCCCAGCGATCTGCCGCCTCAAGCAACCCGACCTCCTCACTCATAAACCATTCCACCTTCTAATCAAATTACTTTATCTTACTCACTGTTAAACCACCATCGACGCAAAAGTTAAACAAGGCGTCGCAATGCGAAACAAAATTAGTATTAACATTAGCCTTGACAATAAAAATTTTCTCGTAGACTTTTTACTGAATTTTGTTTTGCAAAGTTATGGCGGATATTTTGTAGAATTTCTCATTCTCGAAACTCTACGATGCTTCTGTTATCAGCGGTCTTAGGTAAAATGTTAATGTTAAGACTATTGTTACGACTAATTTTATTTTTGACAACGACCTCCAGGACCGCATCCCTCACGCTATCCCCGCCATATTAATATGCGTTGTCTCTACACAAGCATTCCCGTCGAAAATAAAAACGAAATATATTCGAACGCAGCGCCGAATCCTACAGAAATAACACAATGAACGATAACCTCTCCCAGCCACTGATCTCTATTATACAAACTCTATAAGTTAGAGTTTCTTACATGTCTTCTTACATGTTTCTACCAATATGTATCCAGCTATACAATGTAGGGTCACACATGACCCATATCATATGATTGTCATACACGATGATGTACATGTATCAGACAATGTATGAGATCAATGTTAGAGATCAGTGCTCCCAGTCCGTTAGATCACGTGAGCCGATGTGACGTCACCTCCTTGAGCAGCAGCAGCTCCTCTCGCGGCACGTGGAACTGCTCGCGCGTGAGCCGCTTCAGTACGGCCATGCGACCGCGACACATATAGAGACGCGACAGCAGCGCCTCGTGTTTCTGTCGCAGGCTGTGCTCGGCCGCCTGGGTGTCCTCTAGCGAGGCGGCCGTCTGCAACATGTGCGAACAACGCAGCGCGTCAACACGCGATGACGAGGGGCGACCGATTTACGTGTTAACGTGTTTACTACGTATTATAATGATGTAATGATATAATAATATAATAATAGTACATAATAATATATAATATATGATATAATGTATAATGAGATATATGAGAGAAGCGCTCGTTGTCACGTCTGCTATACACGAAAGTTTCCCATATCCAACCACAGCCACGACTCCCAACACACCTATACTAGTTCCGACCACAGCGACGACGCTGATGCTGACGCCAACAGCCACGACGCTGACTCTGACGCCAACAGCCACGACGCTGACGCCAACAGTCACGACCATGACGCTGACGCCAACAGCCACGACGCTGACGCCAACAGCCACGACGCTGACGCTGACGTCAACGTCCGCGACGCTAACGACAACAATAGCCACGACGCTGACGACAGCGGCCACGACGGGGACGCTGACGCTGACGTCAACATCCACGACACGGACGCCACCGACAGCCGCGACGCTAACGTTGACGCTGTCGCTGACGCTGCGGTACTTACGATGCTGACTGAGTTCGAGCTGAAGGCTCGCAACTGCTTGGTGTCGATCGGCGTTATCTCGTCGCTCTTCAGCTTCCACTGCATCAGCATCAGCTGCTCCTCGTTCTGCTTGCGTCTGCAACGGCAATCGCGTGCTGAGAGGGCGGAGGATGGGGAGCAGGCAGGAGTAAGTGCACGGGCGTGGTGTACGTGTGTGGGGCGAGAGGGAGGTAAGGGTACGGTTACGGGTAGGAGTAAGTGCACGGGCAAGTGTACGTGTCCGGGGCGAGGGGGAGGTAAAGGTACGGGTACGGGCAAGTGTACGTGTGTGGGGCGAGGGGGAGGTAAGGGTACGGGTACGGGCAAGTGTACGTGTGTGGGGCGAGGGGGAGGTAAGGGTACGGGTACGGGAAAGTGTACGTGTGTGGGGCGAGGGGAAGGTAAGGGTACGGGTACGGGTAAGTGTATGTGTGTGGGGCAAGGGGGAGGTAAGGGTATGGGTACGGGAAAGTGTACGTGTGTGGGGCGAGGGGAAGGTAAGGGTACGGGTATAGGCAAGTGTACGTGTGTGGGGCGAGGGGGAGGTAAGGGTACGGGTACGGGCAAGTGTACGTGTGTGGAGCGAGGGGGAGGTAAGGGTACGGGTACGGGTAAGTATAAGGGTACGGGTAATATAGATAAGTGTAGGAGTGTGGAGGAGAGGGGGTAAGTGTGAGGGTTAGGGTAAGTGTAAGAGTGTGATGGCAAACGGTATGTAAGCGTGTGAATGTAAACGAGGTACAAGAGTAATAGGGTTACAGTAAGCTAGGCGATAGGTGCGCGAGGTTATATGAGGTAATGGTGGCCCATGGTAAGAGTATGAGGACATGTGGGAGATGTGAGTATGAGGGTAAATGGGAGGGTAAACGTGTGAGGGCGAGGGAAATGTTAGGTGAAAGGCAAAGGGTAGACGAAAGTCTTTTATATGTGTGCTGAAAGCTAACATGCACTGGCCGTTTACATGCAAGCTATTACCAGACATTCGTTCGTATTGTGTTGCTGCGAAATTGTGTTTAAACTAACGTAATGTTATGGGAGCCCTGAAACGACACATACGACTTTTTCAGTTTCCGAGTTTTCGAGTTTCTGAATTTCGAATCGTAATTAGTACTAGAGATGGAAGTCAAGCAAAGGTCACACAGGGAAGATTGTAAATACGTGAGAACACACATTGAGAAATGTTTTTAAGTCGAAAACAGACACCCTGCGCACGCGTTATGACGGAGATTCTAAATTTAAATTAGACCCTATGCTTTCCCGCTTAATAGAACACACATTTACTGTTATGGTAGGGGATTCTAAATTTAAATTGTTCTTTCCCGCTTAAAACAACACACATTTACTCTCACCGTAGGGGATTCTAAATTCAAATAATATTTTCCGCTAAATAACACATTTAATCTCACGGTAGGCGATTCTAAATTTAGACTGACTCTCTGCTTTAATGTCACGGAATAACGCATGCGCAATGTGTTCATGTTGGGACTTCAAACATTTGCTACGACTCTCACTCAATACTATATATATATTGATCGGAAATTCAGAAACTCGGAAACTCAAAAAGTCGCATGTCGTCTCAGGTCTTCCATATAATGTCGTGTGTAAAATTGCGCACATACCGAAGCAGCACGCTTGCAATAATCGCCCCTATCAGAAATATCGTACCGCCGACCGCGCCACCTATGACCTTTATTATGCTTCCATCTGTCGAAAATGAAAAGCACAGAGAGCAGCAACGCGCTATAATTAATATAGTGATTACTCATGCAGCTGCGAACAACGTGAATATAAATTGTCAATCATGTGATGAGTCTATTTGACAGGTATGGCCGACGACATATTTGAGGGTAATAAATAGTGTGCGACCTCGCTAGTTAGGGTATTACCAATGGAGGAATAGTTAGATTTCGTGTGTGTACTGAGCGAGACACGCATAAGATATATACGGATATAGACTTTCCGACTGCTCACCGGTTTCCACTGGGCATTTCTCGTTGTAGAATCCGCAGACAGGTATACTCGGAGGCGGTTTGTTACCCGGGGTCTTCCAGAAGTTTGGATAAAACCAGCTGACGGTCTGAAAGTTCATCAGTTACTTTGCTCAGTATGTGACACTCACTGCAATGGTATCTAGGAGAACGGCTGTGATTCCACTCGCGAAAGCAGACGCCCCGTACGTGAGGCTCCTGGCGAGACGACCCGTCTACTACCTTATCGAAGATGATGTTAATAGTTCGATCTCAGGCGGCGATCAGATGCGACATATCTGAGATTGGACAGCGCGAAAGTTCGCGAAGTATAGCTAATGTGTCTCAACAGTCAGTCAGCCTCAGAAGGCCACTTAGAGAACACGATTAAAAAAACACGATTAAACATATTTCGACGATAAATTAACCGTTAAATGAGCCACGTGGTTATTTGTAGAAAAAATGCGCTTGCTGTTAATGAATGAATACGACGTTTAGTGATCACGACTTTATATCTACACTTGAGATTCCCGTTACATGAGTTTGAGGTCCACGAAAAAAAAAACAGAGTCAATCAACAAGAATTTCACATTATGATACATCACACACGAACAGCGAGTTTCTTGGATCGTAACTATGAGGAAGAAGTGTGAAACAATGCGTGCAACAATAAGCGCAAGTATAGCCTCGTTCACAGGAGACCTCGTATTTATGAAATACTGTATTTGCGAAATACCGAATCTGAGACAAATACGCGGCTGAGCGTTCACACGCTGATTTGCGGCTCCAGAAATACGGTATTTGCGAGCTGCGAGCTGCTTTAAACAATCAAGCGAACAATGCGAAATAAACAATGCAATGCGCACCAACTTCCGATAAAATACGTAGACTGGTCCGCGCTCGACAGTTCCACTCGCGTTACACTAGAACTGTCGAGCGCGGACCAGTCTATAAGATACGCGGCTTCAGAAATCCGGTATTTAGTGTTCACACGAGGAAATGCGCGGTCCAAGAGATCCGGTATTTCTCAAGCACGGCAAATTATTTGAAGTCTGGGAAGCCGCGTATTTACATCCAATACCGGATCTGTTTAAATACCGTATTTCTTGACCAGCGCATTTTACCTCGTGTGAACGGTAAATACCGGATTTCTTGCTACGTGTGAACGCGGCTAATAATGCCGTGTAGCAAAGAGAACAAGATGATTAAAATAGAAAAGAAATGCGTAAAACATGACAAACAAGATTCACATGCGAGTTGAACCGAAGCAAGAGACGAGATGGTACGAGCGGCATAATATAGATGTCATCTGAAATGAGGGTGTCACGTAGCGCACCAGGATCTAAGTTTTCCTAGACTACGGTTGGGAGCCTTATATATTTGGTACGATGGTTAGGCGGCGAGCCCTGGCACTACCCACAGATGTATGTGTGTGTGTGTGTGTGTGTGTGTGTGTGTGTGTGTGTGTGTGTGTGTGTGTGTGTGTGTGTGTGTGTGTGTGTGTGTGTGTGTGTGTGTGTGTGTGTGTGTGTG
>NW_014580598.1:12899-14975 GCF_000485595.1 Priapulus caudatus
GCTTGACTTTCGCAGTAGACCGCAACAACTGAACACGCTATCACCATGCAGCAGCGCCTGGCTGTTCAACCTAATAATCAACAGATAGGTTACGAGGGCAACACATAGTCAGACGTAGTTTACTAAAGTGACATATCTAACACATGGTCAGACGTAGTTTACTAAAGTGGCATATCTAACACATTATGAGACGTAGTTCACTAAAGCGACATATCTAACACATTATGAGACGTAGTTCACTAAAGCGACATATCTAACACATTATGAGACGTAGTTCATTAAAGCGACATATCTAACACATTATGAGACGTAGTTCACTAAAGCGACATATCTAACACATTATGAGACGTAGTTCACTAAAGCGACATATCTAACACATTATGAGACGTAGTTCACTAGAGTGGCAGATCTAACACATAATATACCATACATATAATAACACTACTGATACTGGTAACTAAATGTGGGATGATGATTGGATTTGAAATGTTATGATATGATTCGGTTGACAGGCGCGTGTGTAAATGCAATGAAGCAGAAATCACGCGAGCGGTAAATTAATATAGAAATGTAGGAATATAGAGCACAAGCATTGCTGGCACGCGGGTAGAGAAACTAGTTATAGAAACGCGATGTTATAGAAGCGTCCAACGGCGCCACGAAAGGCATTAGAGATACATTAGATATAGATTAGAGGTACATTAGATACGGAAGGCGAGCACGCACTAGTCTGGGCTAAGATAAGTAGGCACGAAGCAACGCATGCAGAATAAAAGTAACCAGGGACATTTTGGCAGCCAGCCAGAGGCGAAAGGGTTGGGTTTAGACACAGTCCAAACTGACGTAAGATAGACCCGGTGGTCACTCGTCATAGGAATGTCCGACGCCGAATCAATAGGGCTGATGGCCGAAGCGGACGGCGAGGGAGAAGGGACGCGCCCGGCGGTAAGGGCACGCCCAGAGGTATAAAAGGGGACGCGGAGAGAGAACGAGGCCGGTTACGACGACAGAGGGCTGTGCGAAATAAAGAAACGTTTTCCCTGTGACAATCCGACTGTTCGCTTTATAACGGACTTGATTTTATTCAACGCTACATAAACGCCGCCGCGTTAAAGCCTAGCGAGTGCAGAAATATTACATTACGCAGCTCGGCGATAATTCTCTGTTTCTCTAGCCGAAGGAAAATCGAATATGCGTTCCGCACATTTTGTTTTCTCTGGCCACTTCCTTCCCTTCTCCGTCTCTAATGCTCAGCAGTATGATTAGCAGCTCACAAATATCTATCATTTCTATGTGCTGTCTGACCGGCGACTATTAGCAGCAGCTGAAAGCTTTCTTCACTCTTTCTTTCTTCGCCGCATCTCGCGTCTTTAGCCCACGGCCTAACGTTAATTTATAATACATGGAGCTCGCATCACCACAGCACGCCANGTGTGTGTGGGGGGGGGTGTCTGTGTGTGTGTGAGTGCGTGTGGGGCGGGAGTACGTGTTTGTGCGCGCGTGTGCCTTTGTGTGTGCGTGCGCGCGCGCGTTGGTGTGTTTATGTATACGTGGTAATAGACTAATAGACAGACGAACCGTACAAACAATTAAAACATAATTTCTGCAGTGATGCGTTGCCTCTGACATTTTCAACAATAATTATTAGTCATCTCATCGTGTCTGTGTGCTGTGGGCAGTCGTGATCAACTTGACAGTTGACACAATGAGTGCGTGACAATCCCTACATAATGCCAGCTAGCAGATCTGACCGTCGTGCCTATAGTTCCCGCGCGAGAATGAAATCACAGTTGTATAGGTTTATAGATGCAAGACTATAGCGTACCAGCAACTTCTATCTGAAAATAGACAGGCAGCGCAGATAGTGAGAGCACATCAAAGCGATAGTGAAGCGAAATGTGAAGAGAATGAAGCTGCTCAGTGAACGGTGGTTATATGAATCATCCTACTATGCATTATGAGAGTGATATATATATATATATATATATATATACAATATATACACACACACACACACGACACACACACACACACACACACACACACACACACACACACACACACACACACACACAC
>NW_014580598.1:15626-15947 GCF_000485595.1 Priapulus caudatus
GAATAGTGGGGATTACTACCGTGAAGAGTGAGGGTTAGTACCTAGAATAGTGGGGATTACTACCGTGAATAGTGCGGGTTAGTACCTAGAATAGTGGGGATTACTACCGTGAAGAGTGCGGGTTAGTACCTAGAATAGTGGGGATTACTACCGTGAATAGTGCGGGTTAGTACCTAGAATAGTGGGGATTACTACCGTGAAGAGTGCGGGTTAGTACCTAGAATAGTGGGGATTATTACCGTGAATAGTGCGGGTTAGTACCTAGAATAGTGGGGATTACTACCGTGAATAGTGCGGGTTAGTAACTAGAATAGTGGGGAT
>NW_014580599.1:0-254 GCF_000485595.1 Priapulus caudatus
GTATTCCATGAGGGAGCAGAATCACATGATCGAATTGAGGGTGGGGGGGGGGGGACAGAAGCATACGCTCTTGATACGATCGAATTTAAAAGGCAGTATACCATGATCACGTGGCCAGGATACAGCATCACATCAGGAACAGGGTGTGCGGAGGACAGAAACACATCAGGAACAGGGTGTGTGGGGGACAGAAACACATCAGGAACAGGGTGTGTGGGGGACAGAAACACATCAGGAAACAGGGTGTGTGGGGG
>NW_014580599.1:6909-13147 GCF_000485595.1 Priapulus caudatus
ACGGACGCACGGACGGACGCACGGACGATCATGCGATTCTACAAGCTGCATCTGACTATGTCAGATGAGCTAACAAAATAAACAGGAAATTTACTTAATTATTTACTCCTGATGTTAATATACATGCTCGCACACAGTCCTTAACACATCCACTTCTCTCTCCACTTCTCTCTCCGTCTTCGTTATAGTCCCTAGGGCTTTTGAAGACTAACATTTATGAGGTTATGAGGTTAATCTCCACTTCGAATCGGTTTCGTAACGATACAGAAATTTACGCTTTCGCTCAAGAGATGGCGCCACGAGATGCGTTGGCACGTACGCGAGATAGCAGACGATTTTCAACTTTTCAAACAGCAACCTCAGCTTTTACAAGCGCCGCATCCTTAAGCCTGGCGCACATTGCCGAACATTTTCCCGAACAAATGTTTGTCCGAACAAATGTTTTTGTCTGGCAATGTGCGGGTGAACAATTGCTGAGCGCACATTGCCGAACATTTTGCAGCGAACAACCTCGTGGCGCCGTCTAGTAGCTGTGTTGTAAAGAGTCACGTGATCGGCGCATGATTGGGCACAAAAATCATGTGACCACATATCGTGCTGCTATTGGTTACTACTTTACAAATGTACCTAAAATTGTTCGACATTCATCGCATATTGACGAACATTCGACGAACATTCATGTTCGAGATATCAAACATTTCCGATCTTCAGAAACATTGTTCGGAACAAATGTTCGACGACTTTTTTCACCACACATTGCCGAACATTTCATGGAACATTGCTACGATAATGTTTTTGAGCAAAATGTTTGGCAATGTGCGCCGGGCTTTAGGCTTTAGGTCGATCAGTGTATATAAATCCAATACGATTCATCATGAAGGTGAATATTAGTAGGCTCTAAGATTAGTAGATCTCTTCTTGATCTAATTGTAAAATTGACACTTTCTAGTACACTGCCATTTCTGCAGTGTTGATCTGTCTATTTGATCAACTTTGTATCTCTCCGTCTTCGATATAGTCCTCTGCACTGCAGTTTGAAAACTAATCATTGTGAGGTTGATCTATCGATTTGATTAACTGCCTGTCTACGTCCTTGGCAGACTAGACTGAGTCTATAACTTGGACTTTAAGGACTAATAAGTAGGAGTTTACGAGGTTGGGTCTTGTCACAGGAGTGTCCGTTCTTGACTGTCAGGTCAGTATCTTTCCTCACGATCGCTCGTTACCACGGTAACCAGCCAATAACTCTCACGTAATCGTATCTAGCGGTGGGACTAGAGAGCGAATGTATTTACTCTGGTAATATTCGCCTCGAAATCGGGCTGGCAACGATTAAATTAGACCGGACTGATTAAATCGAACTCGGCCAACTTCAGCGGAGGCTGACCCGACGAAAACAATGCAGCATCTCATGCCACTCGCCTGCGCTCGACAGCATTTGTCTAGCCATAGAATGGTTCTATGTTCGTGTCAGACATTCCCCGGCGTGTTATATTATGTTATTCTTTTATTTTATCATGTTACACAGCGCTTGTTTCTTTATGCGACTCCTATTATTATATTATCCTCTTACTATGTTATGTTCTATAATGCTTCTGTAACTAATAATAGGCATGGGGAGCCATTGTCAGTAAGATCATTAACTCTAAGCTCAGTCAGTAGTCCTAACCTTTTTATTCTAAACAATTGTTAGAAATTTAATCATGATTTCATAACTTTACCGTGTCTGGTTTTGTATGAACCAATAAAATGTGCCCACGCAGCCCAAGAAATTTTCATAATCTGACGCTATTTTTTGATAGAATAGCATCAGATTGTAAAAAAACTTCTAGGGTACAATTTATCGGTCTCGATAGTGCGAGACAGAGTTTCATCTTACGTGATCGCCTTTTGATTTCTGCTTGAACTTGCGCGGTCGTTTCGTGCTGTTGCCGTCGGAGGGTGCCACCGTGTGCTTGCGGTGGCGCGACCTGCGAGGGGGTGCCACCGGGCTGCCCTCGTCTCCTGACTCGGACGTCTCACTCGGCTGCCTGTAACAGAGCAGAGGAAGCGTGAATCGTTGCCATGACAGCAGCATCCTATATCTCTCTCTGTGTGTCTTAAACTCTCCCCTCTATTCATTCCCATTTGCTCTCCAACATTCTCTCTCTCTCTCTCGCTCTCTCTCTCTCTCTCTCTCTCTCTCCCCTGCTCCTCTCGTCTCTCACTCTCTCTCATAATCTCTTCTTCTCCTCTCCTCTTTCTCTGTCGCCTCTCTCTCTCTCTCTCTCTCTCTCTCTCTCTCTCCCCCTCTCTCTCTCTCCCTCCATCCCTCTCTCGACACTTCTCAGTCCGTCTCTCTTCTCTCTCTCACCCCCTCTCATCTCTCACCTCTCCCATCGCCATCTCTCTCTCTCTCTCACACTCTCCCTCTCTCTCCCTGCCTCTACTCTCACTCTCTTTCCCTACTCCCCCTCCCTTCCCCCAATCTCTCTCTCACACATCAACTGCTGCTGATTTAACCTGATGACATGTTTCGCCTTTGCAGAATGCTAATTACCTCACATCACAGCTTTGTACAACATTATTATATATAATAATATATATAATATATATATATATATAATATATAATACTATAGTATGCAGCACTGAACTAGCATAGCAGTAAGAGTGTGTTGGTAACTATGAAGACAGGCTGCTAATGTAATTCCTTGCATCTTCGTTAGTTAGGTTACGCGGGAGAGGGGGGGGGGGGCAAAATAACGATGACGTATTGAATCAGGTGGTGTCACATGGCATTAAACTCGTTACAAGACCTGTGTGGTGTCCCCTAGTCCCAGGTGTAAGCCATTCACTCATATAAATACACGCATGCCACTCACGCACACACGCACGCACACACAATACACACACACATGGCGTAGGCGCACGCACCACAACGATACACACACCCCAGCGCCCGCACGCACGCATACACACACGCAACACGCACGCCACGCACTCACGCAACGCACGTACGCACGTTACGCAAACGCGCATCAACACACAGGGTGTGGATGCAGCACAGATGCAACGCCTCTAGCTGCTGGCAGCTGTTATCGCATCATAGGCGATTACAGGCAAGCTGCCAACATTCAAACTTCGAACAGTCTGTCCAGTGACGTCACGTTTACGGCTCCAGCGACCGCAGATGAAGATTTTAACTACAGAATTTCCGTTTCAAACAGAGATTACACTGCCGTGCCTAATTAAAGCAACCTGTGCAATCAATCTTCAATCTGCATCAGCTCATCATTATCTTACCGCTTGAGGTAATGAACCGATGCTTGGTTCTAAGTCTAAGCCTACTAACTGCTATCTGCTGCTACTACTGCTGCGCTGCTGCTGGCCTGCTGCGCTACTGCTCTGCTGCTCGCTAAAGCTACTGCCTACTACTGCTGCTAACTCGCTGCTGCTGCTGCTACTGATGCTGCTCTACTTCTGCTGCTGCTACTCCCGCTACTGCGGCTGCTGCTCTGACTACTGCGCTCACCGCCGCACACTAGGCACTCATGCTAGCAGCCTCGGCTGCACTGCTGCTCACTACCTGATGCTACTGCTGCTTCAGACGCATAGCGAGCCGCTACTCGCACGCCCATGCGGGCTAGCGCACCACGGCTCCCGGCTAAGCTTGCGCCTGACTACGACATCGCGCACTCAGCTCACTAAGCTCATAGTCGTTGGGCCGGCGCGGCGCGCCTGCTGCTACTGACTCTGCTCTAGCTGCTACTCACTACTGCTGCTGCTGCTGCTACTACTGCTGCTGCACTGCCTGGCGGTGCGCACTTGCTGCGATGCTGCTGCTTAGCTGCATACTACTGCTACTGCTGGCTGGCTACAGCTGGCTCACTCAGCTGCCAACACCCGCTAGCTGCTGCTGCGTCTGCTGCCTGCTACTGCGCTGCTGCTGGCTGCCTGCGACTACTGCTACTGCTGCTGCTACTGCTCTGCTGCTGCCTACTGCTGCTGCTGCTGCGCTACACACACTGATGCCGCTACGCATACTCGCTGCTCAGCTGTTACTGCTGCTACTGCTGCACTGCTGCTACTGCTGCTACTACGCTGCTGCTACTACTAACTGCTCGCTGCTACTGCCTGCTACTTCACCAGCTGCTAACTGCTGCTACTCTGCTGCGCTACTGCGCTACTCGTTCTACTGCTGCTACTGCTGCTGCTTACTGCCTTACTATTAGCATCATCAACCATCATCATCAACATCATCATCATACATTATCACCCATAATCATCATCATCATCATAAATATCTACGCAATCACATCATCCTCATCAATCCATCAACCATTAATCATCAATCATCATCTACATCATCACTCACTGCATTCATCCATCACTACTACTATCACATCGTCATCACCCAGTACGCTACCTGTGCTGCACCCGCTTACCGCCCAGCTGGGGCTTCGCATACGAACCCCACGCCACCTGAGCACCCACAGGTGACCTCCTCCTTGCCTCCCCTCTGCCTCCCCCTCCATGCGCGAATGTGTCCATACCGACTTCCTGTGCCTCAGGTTTGGGGCTGCCAGGCAGGGAGCGAGAACGCGCACTTCGAGGGGTTGGGCTGGAGTGATCTGCGCAGCCGAGCGCGTGCCGGCGCCACCTCGGGACTGCCGACGACGGAAAAACACTCTTCGACTGTAATACATCTGAAACATCTCAGACAAGTTCTCCCTCCCTCTGCTCTGTCTTCTCTCTCCCTCTCTCTCTCTGTCTCTCTCTCACCTCTCTCTCTCATCTCTGTCTCTTCTATCCTCTCTCTCCCTCTCTCTCTCTCTCGGTCTCTCCGCCTCTCTCTCTCTCTGCTCCACTCTCTCTCCCTTCGCTATAACTACCTTCACTTCCTCATACTCTCTATTGTTATCAGGTGCAAACCAATGACTTCTATTCGGCCACATCCCCTCTCCCCCTCACCCCACCAGACCGTGGCGCCCCTTCGCGCTCTCGCCTCCATCACTCACCTGGGGGCGGTCGCTGCCCGTCCGGCGCCACGTCGCTAACGTGTCGACTGCTCTGAATATTAAATTCGTTGAAAGAGGAGCTGACAGGGCCGTCGCGTCCAGTAGTCTGGCTGCCGCGCGTTCGTAATCCAGCGTGTGGCCGGCGGCGACGTCAAGCGGGGTGGCGCCAAACCGGAGTGCTTCATGAGGCGACGACGTCAGAGGCTGGTTGCCGGCACCAACGAGGCGATGCGCGCTCGCGGGCCTCGCTCTCCTGCGTGCAGACGAAGATTACGCAAGCGGTCACGCTGACGATCGTAGGGTAGAATATTATCTAGAGCGGAAATATTGTGGGGGGGGGGGGAATATTAGGGGGAGATATTAGGGGAGAAATGTTAGAGGGAGAATATTAAGAAAAATAGGCAAAGTTTGTAATTGTATCGCATTTTAATATATATATATATATATATACTTTATAATATATATATATATATGTATATTGTATTGTATAATCATATAAGTGAATCGAGGCAGGGGATAGGATGAGCGTTTACACGATACCATGAGCACCACGTGATCCGAAGACAGGGCGTTGAACGATCCAGCCTCTCATCGGAAGCGCCGATCAGGCCGCGCCGCGCCTGCCCGCCGCATCCCGTCTCCTTCCCGCAAGGCCTGCCTCCTTGCCTCCCCCTCCTCTCTCCCTGCCTCCCTGCCTCCCCCTCCTCTCTCCCTCCGGTCAGCGAAACCGGTGATGATTTCCAACGACTGTCGGATTCGTCGGCCGATGCTTGTGCACGTGAGCGCCACCCTGGCAAGACCGGCAGTGGCGGCGGCGGAGGATGAGGTTTTGGCCGATCGATTGGGGAGCTGCACCGCAGCCAGGCAGAGTGGCCGTTGGTGAGGATGCCAAGAACTCGCGCGGCCGCGTTCGAGACTAGGCGACGGCGGCTGTCGTCGCTAGAGTTGGAGTTCGTGCATCCCCGCCCGGCGCTTGGCCCTGCCGCCGAGATGAACAAGAAGATCCAGCCAGTGAGGCGCGCGGGCGACGGTGGCTCGGCTACGACTTGGCATCTGCGAAAGAGAGGTGGGGGGGGGGGTGACGTTATGTTATTACGTTACGATGTTACGTTAGTTACAGATTGTTATGTTATATACGTTTACATAACATTACATTACATTACTAAACTAACTTGACATTATAATTACTAAAAGATTTAGTTATATTACAGTACATGTCTATGTATGTACACAAGCACG
>NW_014580599.1:16018-19512 GCF_000485595.1 Priapulus caudatus
CTCTCCCCGGCGGGCGGTGGTGGGGGGTTTTTGCGCGCACGGGGAGGGAGGTGGTGCGCGCGGGGGGGCGCCGGCCCGCCCTCGGTCGCCGCCACCGCGTCGCCGCGCGTCAGCGACATCAGGCTCGCGACGCCCTCCTCGATGAGGGCAGCACCGTCGCGCAGCAGCAGCGCCGCCTCGCGGCCGCCGGGGGGCGCCACCGCGTCGTAGTCGGGCGCCGGCGTGTCGTAGTCCTCCTCGGGCGACTCGTACCCCTTCGCCGCGGCGCCGGTCTTCGATAAATCCAGCTGCAGCTGCGTTCTCCGCCCCCCGCCACCGCCGAACCTCGCTAACACCCCCTTAGGGATGGATGTAGAACGCGGGGGCGGGGCTGGGGCGGGGTCGCGGGGGTCGGGCATGCTGTAACTGCGGCCGAGCCACGGGCGAGCGGGGAGGAGGGGGCTGTCGATGTGCACGATGCGCCGCGTCGCACCGCGTTGCTCCAGCTGCAGCCGCGGCAGGAACCGACGCTTGTACGCGCCCCTCCCCTCCTCCTCATCCACCTCCTCCTCCTCCTCCTCCTCCGCCGCCGCCGCCGCCTTCTCTTCCTTTGCTTTGTCTTCCTCGGGGTTCCTTTGAGGGTCCTTCGATGGTTCGTGGCGCGGTGCGGGAGGTGTATCGGAGGAGAGAGGAAGAAGGTCTTCGCTGGAGCTGGTGTCGGTGTCGTCGACAGTTCCTCCTCCTGCTCCTCCGCTAACAGCGGCGCGAAACGACGCAATCTCCTCCGTTGCCGAATCCGAGAATTCCTCGACGCGCACGTCGGCGCCCCCTGCCGGGTAATCACAGAAGCTCGCGTCGCGCGACATCGCCGCGGCGGCGCCCTCTGGCGGAAGCGGTGACGAGTGGAACACCCCGTCCTCCCGCCAGGTGGCGCCACGCAGACCGTCGCCGTCCGACTCTGAGAAGCCGACGCTGAGAGCCATGTCCGACTTCGCCCAGACGCGGTGCGGCCCCCTGGCGGCCTCGCCGTCGCGCGCAGCGCCCCCTGGCGACGGCGGTGGGAACGACGCGCAGAGTATGTCCGGCGCGGACCGCGAGTGCGACTCCGCAGCGGCGGCGCCCCCTGGCGGCGCGTCGGTGAGCGACGCAAGAACGCTGTCGAGCGACGACGCCGCGTCGTCCACCGCCGCCACCGCGGGGGCGCCATCGTCGGCCAGCATCTCCAAACTTCCCGTGAAGCTGTTCGTGGAGAAGAACCCGTGCAGCGGGCGTCGCACGTCGCCGGCAGGGGGCGCCGCTGCGGCGGCTGCTGCGGTGGCGGCGGCGAGGGAGCCACGAGACGGCATGCCGCGCACCCCGCCCGCGTCGTCCTCAGGAGTGCTGCCGGCGTTGTCCGTCCCCGGCGTCTCCATCGACGACACACCAGACGACTCGCTCGCCTGCATCGCCGCAGCAACGACGACGTCCAGCGTGCCGACGCCGCCGCCGGCGCCCTCTCGCGGCGGCGCTGCAGCGGCGACGAGGAACGCGCGCGCGAGGTCGTAGCCGGCCTCTCCTGGCGTCTGCGTCCCCTTCCAGTACGGTCCGTCTTCATAAACATGCAGGGCGGCAACGGCGGCGGCGGGGCATGCGTGGCGCCCCCCGGTGTCGTCGTCGTCGTCGTCGTCGTCGGACGGCGGCGCGGCGGCGGAGGCGTCGGTGGCGCCCCCGCGGTGGTGGTAGTACATGCCGCACTCGTCGCACTCCGAGAATTCGGAGAGGCTTCCGCACGAGCTGCGGGCTGACGACAGCGGCGACGTCTGCGTCGCCGTCTCCGCAGTAACGGCGGTGGCGCGGCGGCCGCGCGGCCTCGGTGGCGCCCCCACGCGGCCGCGCGGTGGGATGCGCGACTCGATCTCGCGAAGGAAGTTTCGCTCGGCCTGCTGGCGCCACTCTACGTCGGATAGACTGCCGCCGTCCTCGTCGGCGTCCGTCGGTGCCGGATTCCCGCGATCCCCTCCGGTGCCCCGCAGCGTCGGGCCGCCCGGGCGGATCGGGGCGACGATGGGCAGAACGGGGTGTTTGCGGCGCGCGTGGGCGGTGGCGGGGGAGGGCCGCCCAGGGCCGCCCTGGCTGCCCGCGGCGGTGGCAGCGGGGGAGGGGGAGGGCGAAGCGTCTTCCTCTATGTAAGCCAAGCCGGAAAAACGTGCGGCGGTGCCGAAGGATGCTTCTCCTCCTTCTCTTGTTCCTCTTCTTGTTCCTCCTCTTACTCCTCCCTGCAGGTACAAGTATAGCAGACGTGCTGAGAACGAGTGATGTAAATTCAATAAAGTGTAGTACTAGCATATGATAAAACGCGGGATTTGATGCAGATTATAGAACGCGGGATGTGATGACGTAGGATCATAACAGATTATAAAACGCGGGATGTGATGACGTAGGATCATAACAGAGTATAGAACGCGGGATGTGATGACGTAGTATCATAGCAGATTATAGAACGCGGGATGTGATGACGTAGTATCATATCAGATTATAGAACGCGGGATGTGATGACGTAGTATCATAGCAGACGATAGAACGCAGGATTTGATGATGCAACACAATAGCAGATGATAGAACGCGGGATTTGATGACGCAACACAATAACAGATGATAGAACGCGGGATTTGATGACGTATTATCATAGCAGACGATAGAACGCGACTGATTGGATGAGAACCGATCACAAAACTCATATTCATGCACATTTATTATACACGACAGGAATTTATGCATATTATAATTAATAGTTAATCACATAGAAATAATAACCGATAAATTATTCTGCACAGTCGCGAGCGTCGTGACTCATCAAAATATCCAAAACAATAGAACAATCGCTTCTTTTGTTTTGGTACACGATCGGCATATAAGTACTGTTTCCACTGAGCTGTATACAATAACATTTTACTGTAACATGCTAATATAATGTAAACATGTTATTATATACAACTCAGTGAGTGTATCTGGCGTATATTTCATGATAAACACATGTTTTACTAAACAATATAACAATTTAATATCACTATAACTGCAATTTTTCGTGTAATTGGGTTCTTTTCATGTTGGTTTTAAAGTTACGAGAGGGTCTAGGATCTCATAACCTCATAAATATTAGTCTTCAGAGTCCAAGCGAATATATCGATATCATCAGATGAAGAGGATATTTGCTAAAATATTTCATTCTCGTAACTTTACGACGTTACTGCTGTTACGGCGGAGCTGCTGTTACGATGTAACTGCTGTTACGATGTAAAAGTCTTAAGTGCCAACGGTCAACGAGTCAAGAGTTAGGACTAATTCTATTTCTGACAACGGGCCCCTGGTATCTATCACCTAAAACACTCCAAAGGGGAATGCTACTATTATATATTAGTAAATATATATATTATCATGATTAACTCCTGATATATATGATAGTGACTTCATGTATGCTCTCTCTCTCTCTCTCTCCCCCCCCCCTCTCTCTCTCTCTCTCTCTCTCTCTCTCTCTC
>NW_014580599.1:21193-21676 GCF_000485595.1 Priapulus caudatus
GCTACTGCTGCTGCTGCTGCTGCTGCTGCTACTACTACTACTGCTACTGTTGCTACTGGTGCTACTGCTGCTGCTGCTACTACTGGTGCTACTGCTGCTACTGCTGCTACTGCTGCTGCTGGTGCTGCTGCTACTGCTGCTACTGGTGCTACTGCTGCTGCTACTGCGGTGACGCAGAGAAAACAATGTAACACAAGCAAGAAGCCAATAGTCTACATTATTCCGCGATCAGTCGATCGTCAACGACAAAGCGCTACATGTGTTTATTACTTATGTGGTTATGTGGTTATGTGGTTATGTGGTTATGTGGTTATGTGGTTATGTGGTTATGTGGTTATGTGGTTATGTGGTTATATGGTTATGTGGTTATGTGGTTATGTGGTTATGTGGTTATGTGGTTATGTGGTTATGTGGTTATGTGGTTATTACTTATGTGGTTATTATAAGTTATAACACATCACACGCGTTACGAGCGTGTTTGTG
>NW_014580599.1:22987-23467 GCF_000485595.1 Priapulus caudatus
ACGTCACCACGCCTCCACGTCTCCACGTCTCTACGTCACCACGTCTCCACCACGTCTCCACGTCACCACGTCTACCACGTCACCACGTCTCACGTCACCACGTCTCCACGTCTCCACGTCTCTACGTCACCACGTCTCCACCACGTCTCCACGTCACCACGTCACCACGTCACCACGTCACCACGTCACCACGTCACCACGTCTCCACGTCTCCACGTCACCACGTCACCACGTCTCCACACGTCTCCACGTCACCACGTCACCACGTCACCACGTCACCACGTCTCCACGTCTCCACGTCACCACGTCTCCACCACGTCTCCACGTCACCACGTCTCCACGTCACCACGTCACCACGTCTCCACGTCACCACGTCTCCACGTCACCACGTCTCCACGTCACCACGTCACCACGTCACCACGTCACCACGTCACCACGTCTCCACGTCACCACGTCTCCACGTCACCACGTCACCACGTC
>NW_014580600.1:0-1756 GCF_000485595.1 Priapulus caudatus
GGAAGCATCAAGGTCTTGTTTATATGTATAATTAAGAACTTTAGTTGCGTTAAATTGTTCACAAATAGATACAATTACTGCAAAGCCTAAACTCCTCATTCAATGACTACTATTCATTACTACAGTCGCACCCCGTTAGTACGAAACTGACGGGCCAAAGAAAAATAATCGTATTAAGCGGGTTCCGTATATTATATTAGCCTTAATTTGAAGAGAAAAACAATAGATTAGAAGGTGTGTACAAAGTGTTTTCTATAGAAATGAATATACCGGGACAGAAAATTTTAAGTTAGTAACAGGATCCTTGTATTATTGTCTTCATATCAACTTCAAGTCAATATTTTACTAAGAGATTACTATGAATCGGGCCGTGATTTAGAGAAACCATCGTATAGTCTCATCAGAGTAACGAGCGAATATATGGCTTGATATATCTCAATGAGAATTGAGAATTGAGCCAGAGCGAGAGCGCCATCTGTCGTGGAGTTTGTGAATATGCTTCTCTGGCGGTGCTGCAACTGGTGACGTCATTAGCACGCGCTATTCCAGAACGTGCTGCGAGTCATTCCAACATGCATTGCGTGCTACGACAACAGCAGCCATTTCGAAGTATTCGTACTTTTGACATTTTACTTGCTTTTAAATAGTATTTTTTACTTTTAGTCTATCCTTTTCAAGCAGCCGATTCTCGCAACAAAAAGCTTAAAAACACCTACTGTGAGCATACTTCCCGAAATATTCTCATTAAGTCAGAAATAAGATCCGAGGTAGAGCATTTTGATGTAACTGATTTTTGCGTATAGATTTATCAACATATCGAGGAAATCACCCTGGCGAACGACAGCAGAAAGATAAACTCATCCATCTAAATATATAATATATATATGCAATATCCAATATATTATACCTAGATATATCAATATATTATCTAAATATAGTATAAAAATGTAAGACGGTTGTATTGTTGATTAATATGTCCATATTCTAATAATAGCTGTTGAATTTCACTCTGGTGTCTGTCTATACCTACTGCATCGCCGGCAAAATAATTATGGGGAAACCACAAGATCACACGTGTTGTAACAACCTCAAGGGCCACTACAATATAGACAGAAGGCTTCATCCGTATACAAGATAGGACACCTCTCGTTTCTTTCATAATAATGCTATTTGATTAACGAAACTTACATACGCTTATAATATTAATATTTCAGAGCCATCCTGAAGGCAGGAATGTTGTACCACTAAAAACTTTTTCACCAGCGATTTTGGCTTGCCGCCTGATGCGATCGGACCGATAATTCGGTGAGCCGTGCCTCACGTATACTGTTTGCCGCGGGGTCAAAAAAGTCCTAAAATGCTCATTTTTTTAGTCCAGAGGGAGTAAAGCCGCTTGAGAGAAGGCCCGGAACGCGATAGCTAGCTAGAAAATTGGCATGCAGGCCGGCTACATGTTTGGCCTTTGTACAGTTACGAAGATACAGAACGATAAAGAATGAACCCGTGCAGCTGCAGCGCAGTACGTCATTACAATTCGCTGTTTCACCTTGCAAACTTTGTTTCCCCAAACATAATTTCTTTAGTGAGCATTAAAGTGATTACGTCACCGTAAATAGTAAGAATAAAAAAAATATTTCCACTTTTTTACAAAATATAAGTAATTCTGTTTACATTTTATGGTTAAATTGCTGCATTACACTTCCTATTTTACTATATTGTTCGATGTGAACATACACTCGTGACCCATACATAGCCC
>NW_014580600.1:1781-10836 GCF_000485595.1 Priapulus caudatus
ACGTTGGCAATATGACGTTGGTCCAACGTTGGCACGCTGAGCAAAAAGACGTTGGATCAACGTTGGCAGCCAACGTTGGCCCAACGTTAGCAAGAGCTGAAGACAGCCGTTGGCCCAACGTTGGCCCAACGTCCGCATGCTATCTGGGTAGTAACGTTAAATACAACGTTACACATGGACTAGCATAGGTACATGGCTGCTCAGGGAAAACGCGCAGGAATAACTTGTAAAGCAAATCCTGATAAATATAGGCCTACTTACTTAATTCTTAGCATAGAGTCGCAATAGATGAACGAAATACGAATGGGGGTAAAAAATATTGGGACAACAACAGTTTGAAACATTGTATGATTTCATGTTGTCAAAAGTCTTCTAAATATACATTGTGTAGAAAATGCGCCAAGTTACTATGAATATGCTTCCAGACCTGCCAACCTGTGATTCATGAAAATAGTAAGGATTTTCTTTTCTTGCAGCAGGCGGCCATTTTGTTTGTATGTTATGCGCGCAATGAATGATGGGACTAACTCTAGATCACGCAAGAACAACGTGAACGCGTGATCCAATATGGCTGCGCCCACAATCGCCAGATATTTCTCGGCTCACAATGTAAAAAACATTAACTTTCACAAGTCGTAAAAAATCGTAAGTTTTTCAGTTTGATCGTACATTCGTAGAAACATCATGGAATTCGTAGGGAATACGAAAAAATCGTAAGGGTTGGCAGGTCTGTGCTTCTCAGGCGGTGCCGCAACTGGTGACGTCATTAGCACGCGCTATTCCAGAATGTGCTTTGAGCCATTCCAACATGTATTGCGTGCTTTTGACATTTTACTTGCTTTTAAATAGTATTTTTTACTTTTAGTCTATCCTTTTCAAGCAGCCGATGCTCGCAACAAAAAGCTTAAAAACACCTACTGTGAGCATACTTCCCGAAATATTCTCCGAGAAATGTGATCCGAGGGTAAAGCATTTTAATGTAACTGATTTTTGCGTATAGATTTATCAACATATCGAGGAAATCACCCTGGCGAACGACAGCAGAAAGATAAACTCATCCATCTAAATATATAATATATATATGCAATATCCAATATATTACACCTATATATCAATAAGTATAAACATGTACGACGGTTGTATTGTTGATTAATATGTCCATATTCTAATAAAAGCTGTTGAATTTCACTCTGGTGTCTGTCTACCTACTGCATTGCCGGCAAAATTATTATGGGGAAACCACAAGATTACACGTGTTGTAACAACCTCAAGGGCCACTACAATATAGACAGAAGGCTTCATCCGTATACAAGATAGGACACCTCTCGTACGTTTCTTTCATAATAATGCTATTTGATTAACGAAACTTACATACGCTTATAACATTAATATTTCAGAGCCATCCTAAAGGCAGGAATAGTGTACCACTAAAAACTTTTTCATCCGCGATTTTGGCTTGCCACCGGTTGAGATCGGACCGATAATTCGGTGAGCCGTGTCTCTCGTATACTGCCGCGGGGTCAAAAAATGCCTAAAATGCTCAATTTTTTAGTCCAGAGGGAGTAAAGCCGCTTGAGAGAAGGCCCGGAACGCGATAGCTAGCTAGCAAATTGGCATGCAGGCTGGCTACATGTTTTGCCTTTGTACAGTTACGAAGGTACAGAACGATACAGAATGAACCCGTGCAGCTGCAGTGCAGTACGTCATTACATTTACAATTCGCTGTTTCACCTTGCAAACTTTGTTTCCCCAAACATAATTTCTTTAGTGAGCATTAAGTCAAACGTCTGGGTGTTTGAAAACACCGCTTCTCCGCAGTCTGCGAAATTAACCACTGGCCCGGTATCCGAGGCCAGTAAATTTTCCGTGGGGCCAATGAAACTGGTAAATGAACAAGATTGATGGGCCAGTGGGAAAAAATGGAGTAAATATTCTATTAATGATATTTCAGCTTCTTTATGTCATGATCAGTCTGAGAATTTACCAAAATTCTCAATATTTTGTATGAAAATTTACCGATATTTACCGATAGGGCATCATATTCCCGATCTTAAGTAGGGAAAGTAACTACTCAACACCATGCGTGTTTGTCGCCGCTAGAGGTCGCAACAACTTCCGGTTCGGTTTCTCTTTTCATAATATGATGATCATCGATTCGGGCCTGTAAAACCTAGTGTGTGACAGTGAATTATACATTTCTACAGGCCCGCTGGGCCAATGAGGCTGGAAGTTTTTCGTGCAGACTGCACGCACATTTTTGTGACAACCCACTCTAAAAACGTAAGTAAATAACTCACTATACCCTTTTTACTAAACGTTAGCTTTGAAAATAATACTGTAAAAATAAATATCAAGCCTATATTCCCTCAAAGAAAAAACAACTCAAAAAACGTGTTTTGCCGTTGTTCTGTATCATGGCGGCAAGAGTCGAGGCAATAACCAGCACAGCTATAGATATCATATAACACATGTGTTATATGATATCTATGAGCATATGCAGCAGCCTTCATCACTTTCAGCGCTTGGCAACACCACATGGCACCAAGAGACGCGTCACATCGCCGCAGAGCGTCAAAAGTAAACGCTGTTTGAAACAAACAACCCGACACTTTCACTTTGTAGTCATTTCACTTTCACTTTCACTTTCACGTTCATTAAAAGCTTTTAATGAATGTATTCATGAGGAATTTGTTTTACCTATCACATATATATATATATAGGCAAGTACAAACGTGCAATGTTAAAATAATTCATTTTTGCCTGATTTTATGTTTTCCGCTTGAAACTTCAAGGGTAGGCACCTTTAATGTACCATCAATAATTAAATTGACTATGTCACAAATTTTCTATGGTGTAGGTATATTTGTAAAAAAAACATTTTTTTACATTAAAAGTAAGTACTAACAGGTTCTACTCTTGCACACAACCATTAGCCTGTTGAAATGAGTTTCATTCATTCTCTCGCATAACAAATTAACATCTATAAACTTCCTATGGCAACCAACTCATGAATAGAAATGTGATAATCCAAGCGACTCTCCATATCTTTCTCGTGCTGAGAAGCAGGCAACAACATGGGGTATGTCTAGGACTGTCATCGATGCCCACCTCATCGATAAATCGCGATGGATTTTCATCCGATATCGATATCGAAATAAATCGAAAAATAGCAATCCGATTTATTTTTTGTTGTTGTTAAAATGTAGCCAGCGAAGCATCGGTAGCATTTTTGACCGAGCGCTGCCATTATCGGAAGTAGTGCAGGGCGCATGCATACAGAGACAATCAATAACTGTGGTGTTCTATTGTCTCTGGTGCGTATCCTGTCTCACTGATCTCTATATAAAATCTGTCTACCGTAAAAGCATGTCTGCTGCTTCGCCATCGCCGCGACGCCAGGTCAATCTGGTTTAATTCAGATAAATATACCTCGCCCATGTTGTATTTAAGCAGGGCGATGTATAAAATGCATAGTTATCATAAGTAGAACACAATACATGAGTTTACTGTACTTTCACGGCTCATGTTTTATTACATAATTAAAAATCAAATCGGATCGAAATATCGGAAAAAAATATCAATAATCGAATCGAAATAATTTGATACCAATGACAGCCCTAGGTATGTCCTTCTTGTTCGAAGAAAATGTAGAATTCTTCACATTACAAGCTTGAAATCACCCTTGACCTTTACTTACTCGCTGTAACATAAATATACATCTTTTACACCTACACGTTTACAAATATTTGGGTGTCATTATTAGAAGCGATCTTCGTTGGAATACCCAAATTGATTTAAATTTGTAAGAAAGCGACTTTTTCCTTTGGTAGGTTATGGCATAATTTTAGCTTTGACAATTCTAAAACTCGGTTCCTGACATTTAAAACTATGTTTCTCCCCATATTAGAATAAGCTTTGCCAGGCTGGTGCCCTATTCACTTTAGAACTGCTCAAAATGGAATGCTATTCAACATAAAGCTATGACATGGGTTTTAAATACCGTCACTAAAAGGCTGATGTTGTTTGGGCCCAACTTGATAGGCCTCCTCTTCGTGTACGCTTTCTCCATGCTAAACTTATAACTTTTCATAAAATTTATCATGGTCTGGAGAGGATTGGCATTCCCTCTTGCTTGATGTCCGGGCGTTTGCACATGGGTCAGCATAAGGGGCTAATCAATAAGGCCAGCTAAACCTCCTGATTGGGCAATGGACAATGCGACGTCACGGCATAATGGGATGCCAGGCCGCGTTCGATGTAAGGGAAAATAATAATCGAGAAGAGGAGTCTAGGCGTGGCACTCGCGTACGGAGGGTGCGTGTACGTGTTTGTCGTAACATATATATCCGAATAAAGCCGTCTATAATATACAAGACGTCTTCGACCATACTGTCTACGCTCACTGACCGGAACGAGTAAGAGTAACGCATGAAAACCAGTCTTAGCAGTACTTGCATGATGCTTTTCAAACGAATTTTCAACATTTACACTCTTTATAGAGGATTCTCCAATATTTGCTAATTCTGTAATTCTGTATCTCTTAATTCATGGTATAATCTGCTAATTCTCACAGCATATCAACTTTCCAATCAGCTTTACCCACGCATGTTTAGGCGAGGCAGCGGAAAACCCGAAACGGGAAAAGACTCGCTAGAAAATACTACAGAAATAGTACAATATGCTGCAGCGATGGCTGCTCACGCAATTACACACCAAAGCAAGTGAAACGATGTTCACAAATGTCTGGGCCATTTTGTAAAAACCTTAGATGACATGTTCTCCGATGTAGGGGTGGTTTACATGAGACCGCAGATCGTTTAAAGGACAAGTAGGCCTCTAGGTTCTAGAGTTATTTTCAGCTAATGCTAGGTTATTAATTGCGCTACATAAAAAGTTCATGGTTTAATCACCATTAGAAATATTTTTAAAAAATGTTTTAAAACTAACGACTACAGTTTGATTATAACGACGGTGGCGCCACTCAAAGCGCACTATCTCAAAAGTTGCGCAAAACCACTTTCCAGCCAAGGGCTACAGACCGAGGGTATTTCTTATTTATTCATTTAAAAGCAAAAGGATTGTAATATCTTATAACGACATAATAGTTTCAGTTATAATATGGATAAATTGCCCTAAAATATATCGTTTTCGGTTAAATAGCATTTAGGTATAAATATAAACTTGGCACTTTTGTGATTAGCCCTCGGTCATTTGCCTGCAAATCGAAAATGCAAATACGCAACTTTTTCAGAGTGGCAGCACGGTCGCGGGTGTCATGGCGCTGTTCAAATTTCATAGCGTTGATGTGTAAATAATTAATTAAGTATCTGGTGACAAATACATGTGGATATGAGACGATTTGTTATACAGTAAGTACAGTTGTATGCAGTAAAATCCTAGAGGCTACTGTCTCTTTAATTTCCTTTGTTCGATCCATTGCGGATTTTAGTCACAGTCGGAATGATAGCAAACATGGTGGCAAATTCATAAATTTATTTGTTGCATTCGTCTCAAAAAGTCGCTGTAACCCCGCAAGTACCGCCGCGCATTGTAGCGCACTGAAGGTTACAAGAAGGTGGATGTATACTGATTCATTGGTATATCACATGTAAAGTGTTCTTTGGCGATACTTGGAAAATAAGACACCTATAACGTGTTTAGCTGCAGCCAATGTTTGAAACGGTATTCTAACCCAGCAATACCGTTTCTTGGAGCTATAGCCCTAGCTCGACGAACTAGGCTCCACGACAAAGCGAGAATGTAACTTGTTATTGCGACAGGGCTGGCCAACTCTCACGCATTGACCGTGAGACTCACGCATTTTGACCAAATCTCACGCTCTCACGCTGATCTTACAATATCTCATGCACAGCAAAAAAATGCTGACATATTTCACGCATGATTAAATATCTCTCATGAATAAACGCTGATATATCTCACACACAGCAAAAAAAAAATCTTACAATATCGGAAACACAGTCCACTTTAGTATGCACCACAATGCACAAATTGAAGTTGTAAAATGCAAAAAGCTCCACCGTGGGAGGGGGGAACTCCCCTCCCATGCCCCACCCCAACTCGGTCGCTTCGGCTCCTCGCATCTCACTCTCATAGATCTATCAGCCAATGTTGACTCGCAGCTAGGGCCTGCATACCTCCCAAAAGTTATACTCGATCGGGTTTTTAACAAATTCTAAATCTTAAACTGTTACGTTACAAATTCTGGCCCAAGGATAGAGAACATGGGTCCCAATAAAACCAATGTGCCTAACCCTAACCCTAACTCTAACCCTAATCCTAACCCTAACCATACCATAACCATAACCCTAAAATGACATTGGTTTTATTGGACCATGTTCTCTCTTCTTGAACCAAAATTCTTAATATATTTACACATAAACAGGCCAAGACGGTTGTCATTTTGAATACAAAGTTTTATTTCCTATTGTAGTTTATTTCAAAGTTATATCAGCTGAAGTTGCTACCACGCGCCGGCTGATCGCCCGCGCCCTATTGTCTATATTTGACCAGCCAGTGTTGGCAATCGAGTCAAGGTAGCAACTTTCGGCTGATAATATAAACTTTTGAAATAAACTACAATGGGAAATAAAACTTCTTATTCAAAATGACAACCGTCTTACCTGTTTATGTAAATATTTTAAGAATTTGTAACTTACACAGTTTTAGAGTAGAATGTGCTAAAAACCCAACCGTGTATAACTTTGCGTTTGGGAGGTATGCAGGCCCACAGGCCACTTGAAGGCGTTTCAATAAATATAATGCTAAATAAAATACGAAATCTAATAGTTAATACTAGTACTACAAAATTCTTAATGTTTCTATACTCTCTTCCAGCCTATTTTGCCGACAGTTTCCTGTAAAATTCCGTGTAAATGCTCTATGCACACACACTCGGGCCGCCATTCCTCACGCTGGCACAGTGACAAGTAAATATATAGCAGGTAGGAAAGCGGTCGACTGAAATCCGCTCGACGCTGCGATGGATTTCACACGATTACAACACAAAGCACAACTATTCAACTCCATCTTTGTTTCAATTTCAACAGCAGTGTTCACTTGTTAGAAATATAGAGTGTCTCTGTTCGTAACCGAGCTCTGTTCACGCCGAAATCACAAAAACACTGGCGAAATTCGAGCGTTCGCTAACGTTGCGCGCGTCAATGTAAATGTCTGCCGGAATGCAGGAAACACCTAGCGGCGGCTATTGCGTCATTCGTGCGCCTCAACGCTGCAACGTTTTTGCAGCGCTCTAATGGCGAGGCTCGTACGGCGACGGTGGAAAAGCGGCGTGGTAGTTTCCAAAATGCAATTGCGCGCCTATAGCCATGTACTTGCAGACATTTACATTGACCAGCGCAACGTTCGCGAATGCGAGAATTTCGTCAGTCCTTTGTGCGATTTCGCGTGACACAGCTCGGTTATGAACAGAGACATTATGTTTTATAACAAGTGAACACTGTTGTTGAAGGAGAAACAAAGATGGAAGCTGTTGGATTTTGTATTCGTGCTGTGAAAGTGTGAAATCAAGCGAGCGTCGAGCGAATTTGCGATCCGGCTTTCCGTACCTGCTATATATATTATTAGTGTAAGCGTGCAACCACAGGCACTTGGAACAGAGTCAGTAAAAAAACTGAAAATAATATGAAAGCACATTTCACAAATCGTACCGCCTCTGTTAGCAGTTCCACTGTTGCGACACTGTATATCAACTTTCCTTCATAAACCCTATGTAAAAACTAAGCGCCGAACGCTCCCGCCACTCGCCGCCGCGAGTGTGCTGTGACTCTATTGTGGAGATTTCAAGGGGGGGAGTGAAGAGTTGTGGAGATGTGCAGGGGGGGGTGAACGTCATACAACGCAGAGACCGGCAACGCAACAAGGTAGGAAGGAGGTTTTCCCCAGCGACAAAAACAGGAGAAGGGGAAGGGGGTCCCAGGGCTAACCAGATGTGGAGGTAAGGGAGTTGCGGCATCAGCGTACGCGCGCAGGGAGAGATAGCGCGCGGCGCGAGGCACGAGCGTGACAGTGGCAGACGGGGGGGGGTGTGGCGCTCCGGACATACACTGGACCTAAGGGGGGTTGCATCACCTGTGCACGTGTTGAGCAAGGGGGGACAACGCGAGGCAACCCGAGCACGGGACAGGGAGGTACGGCCAGGTTCCTACGTCATCGCAGGCCCCTATATAAGCAGCCAAGTTCTAATGGTAAAGTCAGTCAGTCCTCGGACAGATACAAACAAACGAACGAACACGAGCGGACAGATACGAACGAACGAGCACGAACGGACAGATACGAACAAACGAGCAAACGAACGAACGGACACAAACACGGAGGGACGAACGAACACGAACGGACAGACACGAACAAGCAAACGAACGAACGAACGGACACGAACACGGACGAACGAACGAACAAACGAACGGACAAACGGACAAACGCACGCACGCACGCACGCACACACACCGTCGAAGGGAGAGCACGCGCACACACCGTCGGAGGGAGAGCACGCACACACAACGTCGGAGGGAGAGCCCTGCGAGCCGGACTACGCCGAGAAGGTATACCTTATATCTACTAAAGAAGCTATAGCCGACACACGACAGGGAGACACACGGCCAACCCACGAACTCGCGGCGAGCCGCGAAGCACACGACCGGGAGAGACAGAGACGGCTACAATATTAACCTATAGAAAAGCTAAGAGAAAGTAAACGTATAATCGCCTAACGATCGAAATAACGTAAACGTAGCACGAGCAATACATATATATATCTAGACGCTATATTCGAGAGACGTGCAGTGAGCGTTGTGTTATTCATGTTATCCGTATATGTGGAATAAATCTATCAGTTGTATAAATACTATATAAAGACTTGCGTTCATTTCACTCTGGGTTTTTCCTGCTACTGCATCACCGTCCTACCTTCGCGGTAGGAGCGAAAAATGATCCCGCAACAAATAAATTCCACGTGCTACCACAGCGCGTGGGAAAATCCAGTGTGTCACCCTTAGCGCCACCACAGGATTTTGGGGCT
>NW_014580600.1:10861-12198 GCF_000485595.1 Priapulus caudatus
AATTTTTGCCATTTTTTTACATTAAAAGTAAGTACTAACAGGTTCTACAGTTGCACACACAAACATTAGCCTGTTGAAATGAGTTTCATTCATTCTCTCGCATAACAAATTAACATCTATAAACTTCCTATGGCAACCAACTCATGAATAGAAATGTGATAATCCAAGCGACGCTCCATATCTTTCTCGTGCTGAGAAGCAGGCAACAACATGGGGTATGTCTAGGACTGTCATCGATGCCCACCTCATCGATAAATCGCGATGGATTTTCATCCGATATCGATATCGAAATAAATCGAAAAATAGCAATCCGATTTATTTATTTTTTTGTTAAAATGTAGCCAGCGAAGCATCGGTATCATTTTTGACTGAGTGCTGCCATTATTGGAAGTAGTGCAGGGCGCATGCATACAGAGACAATCAATAACTGTGGTGTTCTATTGTCTCTGGTGCGTATCCTAGCTGTCTCACTGATCTCTATAATAAAATCTGTCTACCGTAAAAGCATGTCTGCTGCTTCGCCATCGCCGCGACGCCAGGTCAATCTGGTTGAATTCAGATAAATATACTTCGCTCATGTTGTATTTAAGCAGGGCGATGTATAAAATGCATAGTTATCATAAGTAGAACACAATACATGAGTTTACTGTACTTTCACGGCTCATGTTTTATTACATAATTATTAAATCGAATCGGATCGAAATATCGAAAAAAAATATCAATAATCGAATCGAAATAATTTGATACTAATGACAGCCCTAGGTATGTCCTTCTTGTTCGAAGAAAATGTACAATTCTTCACACTGATTGAAAGTACTAGTATTACTATTAAGTTGAAGTATTAAATTACTGATTGAAGCTTGAAATCACCATTGTTGACCTTTACTTACTCGCCGTAACATAAATATACATCTTTTACACCTACACGTTTACAAATATTTGGGTGTCATTATTAGAAGCGATCTTCGTTGGAATACCCAAATTGATTTAAATTTGTAAGAAAGAGACTTTTTCCTTTGGTAGGTTATGGCATAATTTTAGCTTTGACAATTCTAAAACTCGGTTCCTGACATTTAAAACTATGTTTCTCCCCATATTAGAATAAGCTTTGCCAGGCTGGTGCCCTGTTCACTTTAGAACTGCTTATAATGGAATGCTATTCAACATAAAGCTATGACATGGGTTTTAAATACCATCACTAAAACTAAAAGGCTGATGTTGTTTGGGCCCAACTTGATAGGCCTCCTCTTTGTGTACGCTTTCTCCATGCTAAACTTATAACTTTTCATAAAATTTACCATGGTCGGGAGAGGATTGGCATTCCCTTTTGCGTGATG
>NW_014580600.1:14448-15931 GCF_000485595.1 Priapulus caudatus
AGGACCGCAGATCGTTTAATTTCCTTTGTTCGATCCATTGCGGATTTTAGTCACAGTCGGAATGATAGCAAACATGGTGGCAAATTCATAAATTTATTTGGTTGCATTCGTCTCAAAAAGTCGCTGTAACCCCGCAAGTACCCCGCGCATTGTAGCGCACTGATGGTTACAAGAAGGTGGATGTATACTGATTCATTTGGTATATCACATGTAAAGTGTTCTTTGGCGATACTTGGCAAATAAGACAACTATACGTGTTTAGCTGCAGCCAATGTTTGAAACGGTATTCTAACCCTAGCAATACCGTTTCTTGGAGCTATAGCCCCTGGTTCGACGAACTAGGCTCCACGACAAAGCGAGAATTTAACTTGTTATTGCGACAGGGCTGCCAACTCTCACGCATTGACCGTGAGACTCACGCATTTTGACCAAATCTCACGCTCTCACGCTGATCTTACAATATCTCATGCACAGCAAAAAAATGCTGAGATATCTCACGCATGAATTAATATCTCTTCATGAATAAAACGCTGATATATCTCACGCACAGCAAAAAAAATCTTACAATATCTGAAAACAGTCACTTTAGTATGCACCACAATGCACAAATTGAAGTTATAAAATGCAAAAGCTCCGTAAATTGGGTGGGGGAACTCCCCTCCCACGCCCCCACCCCCCAACTCGGTCGCTTCGCTCCCTCGCATCTCACTCTCATCTATCACCCAATGTTGACTCGCAGCTAGGGCCTGCATACCTCCCAAAGTTATACTCGGTCGGGTTTTTAACAAATTCTAACTCTTAAACTGTTACGTTACAAATTCTGGCCCAAGGATAGAGAACATGGGTCCCAATAAAACCAATGTGCCTAACCCTAACCCTAACTCTAACCCTAATCCTAACCCTAACCATAACCATAACCATAACCCTAAATGACATTGGTTTTATTGGGACCCATGTTCTCTCTTCTTGAACCCAAATTCTTAATATATTTACATAAACAGGCAAGACGGTTGTCATTTTGAATACGAAGTTTTATTTCCTATTGTAGTTTATTTCAAAAGTTATATCAGCTGAAAGTTGCTACCACGCCCGCTGGATCGCCCGCGCCCTATTGTCTATATTTGACCAGCCAGTGTTGCAATCAAGTCAAGGTAGCAACTTTCGGCTGATAATATAACTTTTGAAATAAACTACAATGGGAAATAAAACTTCTTATTCAAAATGAGCTCCCGTCTTACCTGTTTATGTAAATATTTTAAGAATTTGTAACTTAACAGTTTTAGAGTTAGAATGTGTTAAAAACCCAACCGAGTATAACTTTGGCGTTTGGGAGGTATGCAGGCCCACAGGCACTTGAAGCGTTTCAATAAAATATAATGCTAAATAAATACGAAATCTAATAGTAATACTAGTACTACAAAATTCTTAATGTTTCTATACTCTCGTTCACCTATTATTAGTATTAGTATTATTGCCGACAGTT
>NW_014580601.1:0-15917 GCF_000485595.1 Priapulus caudatus
ACTATATATATATATATATATATATATATATATATATATATACGAGTTGCTCAATTACTATACGTATCTAAACATTCGTGCGTGCACGGACGACATCGCGCGTGAATAAAATTCGACGGGAAGAGAAATTATAGCGGGGGTTGAACCTATATACTTATATGATAGCGGCGTGGTTCGTTATGTGTGCGATTACGGGTTGGGTTAGAAAGCTAAACGCAAGTTTGCGTGTAGCACATCATCTGATGCTTAGCAATGTGGTTCGAAATGATGTGGAAATGTTAGTTTAACCGATGATGACAGAATGATGAATGGTCGCACGAGAAAGAGGGGGAGAGGATGTGAAAAGCGGAGAGAGAAGGTGAGCGCGCGAGTATACGAGGGAGGGGGAAAGAGCACGCGTAAGAGAATGAGCGGGACGGAGAGCGAGTGACAGACAAACAGAAAAAGACGAGTGAGAGAGAGCGCAAGAGCGAGGGCAAAGGGCAGGGCCACACAGGCACACACACACACACACCCGCACACAACACGATCACTCACAGCTCGGCATCCCCGCCTACCATTCATGTGGCGAGAAAGCAGTGTAGGCGCACGCCGATTGGTCCGCGGCGTCGAGGGGGCGTGGCTCGCGTGCGCGGGGCGTTCGTGATTGGTGCGGTGCCGCGTACGGTACATCGTTACTCGGTCGCGGCTGAGACGATGACAATCTGGGATTGATTAGCGTCAGCATCAGTAGGGTTGGTTACGTTTACACACAGAGACCGCGCGCAAGGCAGCGACACGACAGTGTCCCTCGGAGGCAGGCCGTGGTGTGGTGTTGTGTCGTGTGTGTACGGCGCTCAGGGCAGCGCAGC
This sequence comes from Priapulus caudatus, assembly GCF_000485595.1. Classification (NCBI taxonomy): domain Eukaryota; kingdom Metazoa; phylum Priapulida; class Priapulimorpha; order Priapulimorphida; family Priapulidae; genus Priapulus; species Priapulus caudatus. The sequence continues at coordinate 852 of NW_014580601.1, forward strand.
ATCAGCAGTGTATGCATTGTGATCCAAACACTATAGCGCTCCGCACGGTAGTCAACACGATTGTTATCATCCACGCTAGTAGCATCTTCTCACAAGGCAGAAGAATGCAAGTGATTAGACTGAGGGAAAGAGGGAGGAGAGAGGCGAGATGAGTCCCAAAGAGCAAGACGAACACGCATACTGACACGGAGACTCGCACGCACGTAAACGCGCGAATGCAAATCTCGCACGCTAAAGATCTGCGTGTTTCGTCGTGGAGAAGCATCCGGCGACTGTCAGCCACCGTAGCGGGTGCGACGCGCTCCGCGTTCGCCGCGTGGCGACCCCGCATGGATTTAACGATGTGAGGCGCCAAAGGACGAGCAGGTGAATGACGCCGTCGTCGGTGCTGTCGCATGACGGGCAGCGACACCGACCTGCGACTCGCACAGCGGGCAGCGAGCGGGCACCTGCGTCGTTTCAAACGCCGGAGAGAAATCTCGCAGCGCGGGCGGCCGGCGCGGGGCTTGCGGGCCTTATGAGCGCACCGCGAATGGCCGCGAAGCATGCCGCGACGCTGGGGCGTCTGTGGCCGCGGGGCCGTCTCGCAACGTGCTGCAGAGGGCTACGACTGGACCTAGTCGCCGATGGCCTCGCCGACCGACGGGATCGGAGAAGCGACGACCGCATTTGAAGCGGCGCGATGGAAACGGTTTCATGGTGTTGGCGCAGGCGGCCCTGCAGAAACTCCGGCCGTCGCGCCGACCAGTACCCGCGCCCGTACACGGCCGAGCTGAGGCCTAATGGACACTCGGCAAAGGCTGTGGAGGTATGTATCTATGTAGGTGTGTGTGTGCGTGTGTGTGTGTGTGTGTGTATGTGTGTGTGTGTGCGCGCGCGCGCGCCGCGTGTGTGTGTTGTGGTGCGGGCGCGCCTCGTGAGTTTATATACGGCGCGCACAGACTGCGGGCCTATGATTACGGGAAATGTTCGTGGAGGGAGTACGTGTGTGTACGTGATAGTTATAGCGTACGCGTTATACGTGGTGGCGCGTATTACGCAGGAACGTATTTGTGTACACGCGCGTTTATATACGCGGAAACGCTCTGTTTGGGGGTTCTCCATGGCGCGGTAAATAAGATACAATCCGTGATTTTCAACAGGCTGCGATTAGTAATTGCTACAAAGTGTAAGAGAGATCAAGTAAAGATATACGTGTAGGAGAGATAATTGTAAGAAGATATTAATGTAAGAGATATAATGTAAGAGATATAATGTAAGAGCCCTAATGTAAGGAGATATAATGTAAGAGAAGTAAATGCTAAGAGATCTATGATGGATAGAAAGATATAAGCGTAAGAGATTTATGTAAGAGATATCTGTAAGAGATATATGATGTAAAAGATATAAGTAAGAGGATTGTAATGTAAGAGAATACGTAATGAGATATAATGTAAGAGACATATGTAAGAGATATAACGTAAGAGATATATGTAAGAGATATAAATGTAAGAGATGATAATGTAGAAAGATATAACGTAAGAGATTTAATGTAAGAGATATAACGTAAGAGATAGTAATGTAGAGAATTATAAGTAAGATATATGAGTCGTAGAGAGATAATGTACGAGAGATATAACGTAAGAGATTATGTTACGATATGATAATTCGTAAGGAGAAACGTAAGAGTATGACTCAATGTAAGATATTCATAATGTAAGAGAGATAATGTAAGAGACATGCATGTAAATGAATAATGTAAGGAGTATATTAATGTTTAGAGATATAGAGTAACAGAGCATAATTGTAAGGAGATGGGTGGCGGTAGCAACGGAATCGCCGGTAATATCAACGTTAAAATCTATTCGAGCGCGTATACGTAGCGTCGCTTGCACCCCGGGAAGGTAGGGTTCTGATATCACTGGGTGACTGTCGGGCGTGTGTGGCGTAAGCAACGACCGTAAAGAATCCACGGCGCGTTTTTGTGCAATCATGTCGGGGCGTGTACGTATTTCTCAGCGAACTGTGAGCGGTTAAAGGGGTTTGACTTTGTGTACAGAAAAGCTTAGTGGCGTAGTTAAGGTTGTAAACGTAACGATTAGCGGCTTCGCGCAGAGAAGCAGGCGCGGTCGTGGCCGAGGAGTGTGAGAAAAACACATAGAAGAGACAAGACGCATGAACGCGGACTTGCCTCAGCTAATGCGCTGATAATTCCTAAAACATGTTGATGACGTTCTAATCGTCGGTTAGGAGTGACGGAGAGAGAGAGTAGAGCGGAGATATGAGTATCAGAGAGAGAGAGAGGTGAGAGAGAAGGAAGAGGGTGAGAGCTAGAGAGATAGAGAGAGAGAAGTGATGAGAGAGAGTGAGACGGAGGTGAGAGAGAGTGGACAGGAGCGGTGAGAGAAAGAGGTGAGAGAGAAGGTGATGAGAGAGCAGAAGAGATAGGAGAGATAGAGAAAGATAGAGAGATAGAGAGCAGACAGGGACAAGAGAGAGATAGCGTGTCTGTGTGCTTGAGTGCGTGGGGTGGCGTGCGCGGCGCGGTGTGGGTGTGTGTGTGGCGGCGTGAGAGAGAATATTTGCGTTCAAAGCAAAGGAAGACAACTGATAAAGAGAGAAGAGAGGAGAGAGAGCGTTTTAGCGTGAGAGGGAGAATGAGGAGGGAGAGAGTGGAAGGGGAGAGGGAAGAGAGGCCGCAGAAGAAAAGAGAGAAAGAGAAGGGGGAGGGAGAAGGACTACATGTATCTTTAACGCGCCCGCCGCTCCGTCCTGGTTCGCGCGCGTTGGCCGAGCGGCACATTCTAACACGATTACAACTGATAGCAGGTCGTCGCAGTAACAATGGCAGCACGAGCAGCTTAGGCAGCAACCGAGTAGCAGGCAACCAGGCAAGCAGCAACAGCGGCAGCACAGTACTATGTAGCAGCAGGAACAGTACTGATCGTAGCAGGCCGCATAGCAACAGCGCGCAGGCAGCAGCAGCAGCAGGCAGTGAAGTAACAGTTAGTATGTAGCAGGCAGGCATAAGCAAAGCAGCCAGGCGCAGCAGGCAGCAGTAGCAGCACAGTACTATGTCAGCAGCATTAAGAGCAGGCCAGTAAGCAGCAGCAGAGCACAGCAAGCAGCGCAGTAGCGCAGCCGACTAGCAGCAACAGTATATGTGCAGTTCAGCAAACAGGCATAGCAGCGCAACAGCAGCAGTAGGGCAGCAGGCAGGCAGGCAGCAGCAGCAGCAGCAGCAGCAGTAGCGCAACAGTAGCAGCAACAGCAACCGCAGGATGGCAACGCAACGCAAGCAGCAACGAGTACTATGTAGCGGCACGCATAAGCAGGCAGGCAAGCAGCAGCAGCAGCAGCAGCAAACAGCAGGCAGCAGCAGCAGGGCAGCAGCAGTAGCACGCAGCAGCGCAGTAGCCATGAGACGTTGTATACGTCCCGGATGCGCAACTCGGCCGTTCTTTTTACTTCTGCACAAGCCGCAATCGGGTGCGCAAATATTGTGCACACTGCGAGGAAAAAAAAAAAAAAAAAAAAAAAAAAAAGAGAAACAGCGCGGCGCTGCAAACTTCATCATCATCTATCGGTCATCTCATCATCATCAAATCATCAATCGTCATCATCATGCATCGTCTCATCATGCGTCGTCATCATCATCATCATGCATCATCGTGCGTCATCATCGATCGGTCGTCATCATCAGCCATCGTCGTTCGTCATCGTCTCGTCACTGTCATTCTCCGTCTCCGCCGTCGGACAATTACCGCGAACGGCATCCGTGAGCGGGTTACAACGCGCGTCTGCTGGTAGATCATTATAGCGACGGCGGTTCTATACGCAACACCGTGTTAAATCTATGATATGGTTGGCAGTGATGCATACAGAATCTCGCGTGAGAAAGTTGAACATTAGCTGGCGTATAGCGGGTTACAATAGTCTGTGATGAGCGTGCAAACCAGAGTTTTGGAGGTTTTTATTCCGGTCTGAGTGCGGCAAGGGCGACGCGAGACGAACTCGGCTTGCGTGACCGCACGCGCCGGGCGATGGGATTTCGAGGGATCGTTCATGATGGACAGAATATTTTTTTAAGCGAGGGTGAGTATGACAGGGGCCGGGGTAGGAATGCGCGATGAAATCACAACATTGTTTATGGCGGTGGGTTTGATTTAATAGTGTTTTGCGGCTCTACCGAATTGTGAAGGTAGCAAGGGCTGCGTTGAACAGCAGAGCATGAACAAGAGAGATTTCCACTATCAGCGATTTAATGTTCAGTGATTAGGCGAACAGAAATTTTGTGAAGTGAAAAATGCGAAACGGTTTTTTTCTCGTACGTGTATGGAGTACGGAGTCTAATATCTTGTTAATATATAAAAGCAGTATTTTTTTATATTTTGTTAATATATCCAAAACAACCTAATTCATTTAGTATCTCGTGTTAACTACATACAAATTGATCCCAAATAGTTTCTTAATAACTGCAACCCCGGTACATTCCTTAATGCTCGCTAATAATTAAGGATACGCGTTTCTTCCGTTACAACATACAAAAGCCTAAATTAATATTACTCACTGATTACTGAGCTATAATAATATTGTCTTCTAAGCTTACATAAACCTAAGAGATCGTGACTCTGATCTTAACGCTTCCGACATACTCGCTTCGAAAAATTTCGATAAATGCTGCGCACCTAATATTTTCTACACTTAATGATTTCGTAGCTCGACAAGTGTAATCATACTAGGCGTTATGGGGAGATGTCTGCGTTGGCGCGCGGTACGAGAGAGCATGGGTGGATGGGCCCGGCTAGGACAGCTGAGAGAGTATAATTGCTTGGCGTTTAAAACACGCAAGATGTTGGCACATTGTCAGCGTAATGTTTGCGCTATACAGACATTCTAGAGTTGTCGAGAACATACTATATATATATATATATGTGTATATACAAGCGCGTTTCCCCTGCGCTTCGTATCAAAACGGACAGCAGGGCTATTAACTGTCCTATACCGCGAACATTACCGTGCATATATAGCTATATTACTATCCAACGTACCAGTACGTATAGTCTATACGCTTAGCGTTGCCTGCGATTTACTAATACGTATCTAAAACATTCGTGCGTGGCACGGACGACATCGCGTCCCGTGCAATAAAATTCGACGGAAGAGAAATTATAGGTGGGGGTTGAACCGTATATACTTATATGATAGCGGGCGTGGTCGTCTATGTGTGGGATTACGCCGTTGGGTTCGAAAGCTAACGCAAGTTTGCGTGTACACTCATGCTGATGCTTAGCAATTGTTCGAAAATGATCGTTGGAAATGTTTAGTTTAAGCGCGATGATGACAGGAATGATGAAGTGGTCGTCACGGCAGAAAGAGGGGGAGAGGATGTGAAAAGCGGCGAGAGAAGCGAGCGCGCGAGTATACGAGGAGGGGGAAGGAGCTCACGGCATAAGAGAATGAGGCGGACGGAGAGCGAGTGACAGACAACAGAAAGGAAGACGAGTGAGATGCAAGAGCGCAAAGAGGCGAGCCAGAGAAGGTATACGCAGAGAGAGAGAGAGAGAGAGAAAGAGAGAAGCAGAGACAGAGAGAGCAGGAGAGAGAAGAGAGAACGGAGGAGTGAGAGAGAAAGAGAGAGACGGAGAGAGGAGAGAGAGAGAGAGTGAGTGAGAGAGAAAGAGAGAGACAGGAGACGAGAGAGAGAGAGAGAGAGATGAGCGAGAGTAGAGAGGAGAGAGAGAGAAAGCAGACGAGGAAATAATGACGCGCCCTCCAATTAACGCTCAGTAGATAATTGCTCACCGCTATTTCCACTAGAGATAAATAATAATTTGTGCGGAGAAAAACTGGCGAGTATTTACTCCGACGTTATTACATCCAGTTTAAGATTTAGAATGGCAAGCGCGCGTGGGATTGTAACGTCCTGGTATAATCTCTTCCGGTTTTTTATGAGAATATACTGGCAATATAGCCGTGGATATATATATACTATACGTAGTATATATATATATATTATATATTTGCTACTATTAGATATATCAGATATGGCCATATATATTTATTTATTTAATAATGTAATAATAAAGTAATTATATATACAAATATATATGCTATCTCGTTATTCTATTATTATTAGTTGAAGTAAGCATTAAGAATATAAGTTATATTAGCATGACATTTCTTGCGGTGCGGTAATTATGTGGTTAAATGTACTCGTGCACGGACGGAAAATCTGTGGTTTCGCTTCAGACTTGGTGTTCCTTAGCAACAACAGCGCAGCTCGCTACGTCATCTGCTCGGGCTTTCTCACTTTTCGCGCCACTCGTCGCGCAGCCGTCCGCAATCCTCCTCGTCGCCGCCCCGGCCGCTCGCGCCTCGCCGCCCTCTCCCTCCGCTTTCCGCCGCTCGCGCGGTCGCGCCGCCGCCACGTCTTTTGCTGAAGTTCCCCAGCACCCCGCTCGCCCCCCTGCCCCCTTCTCTCTACTCCGCGCGCTCTCTCTCTCTTCTTCTGCTCTCTCTCTCTCTCTCTGCTCTCATTGCTCTCTGCTCTCTCTCTCTCTCTCTCTCTCTGGCTAATCTTCCTCTCTTTCTCTCTCTCTCTCTCTCTCTCTCTCTCTCTCTCTCTGCTCTCTTTCCTCTCTCTCTCCTCTCTCTCGTCTCTCTCTCTCCTCGCCTCTCGGCGCACCAGCGCAGATGTTTGTACGTCACGACTACGAGACGCGCAAGCTGCTACTGGCTGGTAATATCGCGCGCGAGCACTCGGCGCGCGGGCTCAGCACACGCTTGCGGCCAGCGCCACGCCGCATGGGCTGCGCCCACCCATCACGGCCCACGCCACCCAGGCCTCTCTTACAATTACCATACAAGCATGCAGGAACTATTAGTTAGAGTTACTTTTTCTAGCTGTATAAAATAATATAAATATCTATACTACCTACTTATATATACTGATAGTGTATACTGCTATAACTACTATATATTTATACGTTTATATATATGTATGATTTTATAATATTAATCTAGCGATTATTTATTTAATGTACCAGAAATTGTTTTTAGCGATTTACGAATTAAGTGTACGCAATAGGCCTGAGATATCTTCATGTATAACCTATTCGCGCGTTAATTTTGTTGATATTCTAACTTCTGTACGGCGGGGCGCCAATTGCCGATTGGCACGATTCCCAGAGATCATATTTTAGCCTCTAGCTTAGAGCTCTAAGCTATAGAACGCCGTTATTGAAAGCGATATTATATCGAGTGCTTATATGCAAATGGCACTCTAGAGCGCTCGCTATTTAAAAACAGGGGCCATGTGGTCAATTGGATTCAGGCCTCCCGTTGACGCGTTACAAGCGGCGATGAGTCATAAAGTCAAGCAAGCATGATTTTTACTACCCCTTTGTGCATCCACGGGCAATTCATTATTTTGGTGACAGATAACGTGTCACGACGTGACAATGAACGGCTGACATGACGACCGCGCTCTGACCTGAGTTGTCAATCATCGATTATACCGAGCTGATTACGCTCGTGCACCTAGAAGCGAACGCATACGCGCCCAGCCGCGGCTGGCGTCGTCCCCATGTGTAAGGCTCCGTATTTTGCATCGCATAATACGCTTGGCATTTTCACGATTTGCGTAATGTAAGCTAATCATATACGAACGCGACCGTAGCATCATTTGTAGACGAAGCGAAATCCGTCGTTCAGTTATTCTCGGCCGACCAGCGTTCACGTCATCGACATACGTCGGCCAACAATCTTACGCAATCGACGCGGCCCAGTGACCGCTCCTAGCGCTCATCCGAACTAAATAGCCCCCATAAAAGATCATCACAGAGACTACAATGCTACGTCAGTACGTGTTAATGGTGGTATAGTGGATAATAAGTATTTTCATGGGCTCTTGGCTGCTTGATCTTACGAAAAAATTACACTAGATTAACGGCGCGCTGCGATTAGGAACTCTGGCTCACCAGTGCCAGCGCGTCAATACGTAGAAATATGCAATATCCGTAGCGATAAATTATTGCCGCAATATCGCGATGGAGATCATAAGCTCGCCGCTGGAACTTTTCTGGGCCGTTAAAGATAATTTTCGTCATTACCGCGGGCATCCGTCGCTAGAAGTCGGTGCGTGCCAGGAAAATCAGGCTCGAGACGATCTGACAAAGAGCGCTGACATCAGGCGTGGAACTATGCGCACGCCGTCTGCTAGCCTAATCAAGCCAATAATGTATATCGCGGCCGGCTTGTAAAGGCAGCGAGCTCAGGTTTTGTCGGCGCCCGCTTTGGGATCATCGCTGCTGAGAATAAATAATCCCGCGTCTTGAAACGCAAGCGACAATGGGCGCGCCTAATCACGTACGAGTGGGCATACGATGGCGGCGGAGCGTGGCGCGGATGATGTGTAAGAGCAGGACACGCCGCGTAATCTACAGTTGGGTGTGTATACGATCAACTAGCGACGAATGAGATGCCTGTTTGAGATATCGACCGCTGCCTTGTCGAACACACAACTCCGTCCAATGGCGCCCGCGCGGCCGCCCATTAACAGCCACACGCGCGCACGGCACGCACCTGACATAGATCTATATGCCATAACATATTCACATACGTACACACACACACTGCGTAGCACTCACGACGGCGCACACACCTAGCACATACCCATACACGATACACATACACATCACACATCACATCCCATACACCATAACAGCCATACACTACCCATACACATACACCATACAGCACGCACCACACACACACACACACACACATCACACACACCCCCACGAGGTACAGCCAGCAGCCCACACACACAACCACACACACACCACACACACACACACCAGCGACAACACACACGACAGCCACACCACAAACGACAAGCAAACGCCAAAGCCACGAACACGCGACGCACGCAACGCGCGCACACGAACTCGGGCGTGAGACGTTGATGCGGAGAGAGCACGGCATGCAGAATTTTATTATCCTCCGATTCGATCCTCGTTAAAACGGACGCGGATGGAATCATTGTCGACGGCTGTGAATGAGAGCTGGCGCGAAGACGGCACGACGGTGCGTGATGCGTCCGGTGACGCATTGCTTGCCTCAGCTAATGACGGCTTTCCACGTAACGAAACTCTTTGTGGTGCCGTGTAACCCGGCCGGATCAGGCCCCCTGCACCCACACCACCCTGGGGAACTTACACATTTAAGCGATTTATGCCGGGACTGCATTTTTTCCTCCGCGATCCCAATAATGAACACGGAACACTGCCTGGTGAATTAACGGGCGAGATAATATTTCTCTATTGGTTTCTTCGCGTAATAACCGACATACCCCGCTGTCTAGAATTAAGAAAAACAAAACGCAACCGTAATTAAAATACCGTCATCTAAGATCGCAAAGTGGTTTAAACTTGTGAATCTTTGATATGATTCGTGGCAATGACTTCGATAGACAGCTCCGCACATGGAATTGTCGCATACCATTTGAAGAAGTAGCGCAATCTATGTCCGGGGTTAAGATAGTCACCACTAATGATAATTTAACAATCTTCACCATATACAAAGCGCATGCACGCTCATGGACTATTGCTTATCGCTTCCGCAATCAATCCCGCATAATTATTCATTCGTTCTATCGTAGGGCTCGCGATTTAAACGCGGTACTATCGATTAAATGTACTTCGTCGATTGTTAGATCTGCTCTCCAGGAACAACAAGACAGTCACCAATGGCACTGAAATAGAGAGGAACTAACGAGACGAGCGATCTACCAACTGCGCGAATATTTATGATACATCCCGCGTTTGAAATCGGAGCCCACGAATAGATACAATGAACTAACCTTATCGGGATGATTGCGAAGAGGCAAATAGGCGGATCAGTCATCGGATGTCATGCCGGTGTTCTGATATTGTGAATTGTTAAAAGTTTATCTATTGATGTGGATTATTACCCCAGGCCGTCGATTAGATTGCCGCGACCGTTATCAATGGGTTATCGACACTCATTACAGATGTGGGCGGACAGTTCTTTCGAAATTCATACCCCATTGCACGGAATCATCTCCAAGAGAAGTTTTTCACGATTTAAAGCATTCTGCGTTTAAGCATGCGGTATTTTAGAGACAGATTAGCCGGTTGCGATTTGTTTTTTCTAATTAACGCGTATGATACAGCGGTATAATTCGGTTATTACGCGAACAACGTCAATGAAACATATACTCGCTACGTTATTTAACAAAGCATTTGTTCCGTGTTCGATTAATTTGGACACGTCGCGGAGCAAAAATGGCAGTGGCGGCCCCGCCGGATAAATTCCTTAATGTGTAAGTTCGCCGGTTGGGTGTGGGTCCCTGCTGGCCAGTGGCCCTGATCCGCCGGTTACACGGACGCACACGAGTTTTCATTACAGTGCGGAAGGCGTCATTAGCTGAGGCAAGCATGCGTCAGCCCGGACGATACGCACCGTCGTCCGTCCTTGCCCCCTGTCGCAGTGGCTCTTCATACAAGCGTGACATGGATTCCCACTCGGCGCGGCTCGGTTTTTATATCGAGATGCCCCGATCGGCAGGATAATAAAATTCGCCAGGTTGCCCTGTGCTTTCAGATCAACGCCGTCTGGCACGCCCCGTGTCTCCGTGTGCGCGGTGCCGTGTCGCGCTGCGCTGCCGGGTGTGGTGTGTTGTTTGCTTGTGTTCTGTGTGGTGGTGTGTGTGGTGTGTGTGCGTGTGCTGTGTGTCATGTGTGTGGTGCTGTGTGTTGCTGTGTGTGTGAGATGTGCTCGTGTACGCCCCGCCGGCGCCCTCGTGCGGGTGTGTGGTGTGTGTGTGTGTGTGTGTGCTGTGGTGTGGTGGGGTGATGGTGTGTATGTGTTGTGTTTGTGTATGTGCTGTGTAGGGATGTGACGTCCGCGGTGTATGTGTATCGTGTATGCTGGGTATTCACGTTAATGTGCTATAGGTATGTCTCTGTGAGTGCGCTGCGCGGCGGTGAGTGATAACCGCGCCGACCGCTCGCCTTGTGTGCGTGTACGTATTCGATATGTGTATGGATATATATCTATGTAGGTGGTCGTGCGTGCCGCGCCTGTTGGCGTTACGCTATGGCGCAGAGCCAGGGTCATTCGGCTGACGGAGCCGCAAGAGCGCCGTCACGGTTTTGTGTTTCACAAAGGCACGGGTCTACTCTCAAACGCAGCATCTCCCCCGCTGTCTGTCGCCGCTCAGTTGTGCGTATACCCACCCCGCCAACTGTAATCATAATACTCGGCGTGCCTGCTCTGAACATCGGCCGATCAGAACATCGCGGCGGCGAAAGCGTCGCGGCGGATTCGTATGCACTCCCACGCGCGTGAGGATGATGAAGCGCGGCGTCATTTGTGCGTGCGTCTTCAAACGCCGATTATTTATTCAGCCAGCGAATGATCCCGCCAATCGTGCCGGACAGAACCACCTGAGACTCGCTGCCGTTTAAGCAAGCCCGCGGGGATCCTACACTGTGTTGTGTGGTATTACTAGCAGACGCTGCGATAGCTTGCCGGTGATGGTCAGGCTTCTCTTGTCGAACAATCGTCTTGAGCGCTGGATCGGTTGTTTCCCTTGCGCGCAGCGCGATTCTACGGCGTCCGGGACTGGCGCGAGGTTGTATCAGCCCATGACGAAACATGATTTAAAAGCGCCAGAAAAGTGGTCCACGGCTGGAGCTTTTGATGGCTACCATCGCGATGAGACCATTCGGCCAATAATTCTTATCGTACGATATTGATATTTCTCGCATATTGAAGTTGCGGAAGGCCGCCCAGGCATCGACAGCGATTCTGCCGCACCGCGAGAGACTTTACGTGGGTATTTCCTGACCAGCGAGTGACTGGGTGCCCAGAGTCCTAATCGCAGCCCGGGGTTATCCTAGTTCAAAATACTTTTTTCGTAATTCAGAGTCAAGAGCCCATAATCCACTCTTCAATTTCCACTATTGACCACGGCATCTACACTTACTAACGTAGGCATTGTTAGTCGTCTGTCGATGATCTTTATCGGTTGGGGCTATTTAACTGTTCGGCATGTAGGTAATGTCCTCGCGTCATGGCGGTTGGCGCCGCGCTCGATTGTCGGTGAAATTTGTTGCCCGGTTATGTCGTACGCCGGAGTGCACGCCCGGTGCGGAACACCACGGGCTTGGTCCGGCCAGCATAACTGACGACGTTTCGTTCGTATCTACAATATGCATGTACCGCGTCGGCTTTCGTATATTAGCTTAGAATTTAACGCAACATCGTGAAATGCAGCGTATATGTGCGATGGAAAAATACGCGGAGGCCTTGATCAGCACTGGGGACGATCGGCACGCCTGGGCTGCTATGCGGTCGGTTCTAGGTCGTGTACGACGTAATCTGCTCGTACTAACTGATGATAGACAATTCCAGTCAACCCCGCGGACCCAGCGGCGGCGTCATTGTACACAGCTCAATTGTCACGTCGTTGGGCAGACGGTTACTTTGTCACGCAAAATGAATTGGCGTGTGGATGGCCACAAAGGGGAGTAGTACGACCAACCACCAAGCTTGCTTGCACACTTGTTATGCTCATCGCTGTTGGATACGGCGTCAACTGGGGAGGTGATCAATTACCCACAACACGCCGCGCCCCCCCGCGCGCGATGGCCCCTTTTTTTTATTTTAAATAGCGAGGTCGTAGAGTTCCTGTATAGTAGACTCTATACAATAAGATATCGCTTTCAATAGACGGCGTTCTATTAGCTTAGATCTCTAAGATAGAGGGTAAATAGCGTCTGGGTGATCATGCACGGGCAATTGGCGTGCGGCTAAGAACGTTAAATAGTCAACAAACATACGGCATAACCTAATTATATAGGACATTAAGATAGTTCTATCTTCATTGGCGTAACTTAATTTAATAATTCGTGCAAGAACAAGTATTCTTACATGTAATAAGTAAGTCCTACAGAAAAAAGCTATGGTAATTATTATAAATATAATATATCTAATATAATATATATATAATGCATATACATATATATAGTATATATTATATATATATATATTATTTTACGCTAAAAAACGTAAACTTTAGGCCTAATATTCCTTCGGTTCAGTGCCCGCTGGCATAGGCTTTGTATGGGATTCGGTAAGAGTGAGTGCTAGGTGGCGTGGGGCGTGAGTGGGTGGGGACCCTCGCCCGCTCCTCTCATGGACGGCTGACGTGTTGCGTCGGTGGGCGCAGCGTGTTGCTGCCACGGCAGCGCGGCAGTCTCGCCGTATATTTACTAGCAGTGAGCAGCTGCGCGTCCTATGTAGCGTGACGTCAGCAACATGGCTGCTGGGTGGAGAGGGGAGGAGAAGAGAGACGACGAGAGAGGAGAGAGAGACGAGAGAGAGTTGAGAGAGAGAGATGAGAGAGAGAGAGAGGGAGAGAGAGAGAGAGAAGAGGAGAGAGACGAGGCCAGAGTAGAGAGAGATGAGAGAGGCGAGAGAGAGATGAGCAGACGGTACCAGCAGAGGGAAGGGAGAGAGAAGAGAGAGAGAGAGAGAAGAGAGGAGAGAGCGCCGTGTCTTGCGCGGCCCGCGACCCGTGAGTAGCCAGAGCAGGGGAGGGGTGGCCGGAGCCGGTGGCGTGGGGAGCTCAAAAGCGTAGTTCTCTCGGGGCCGCCGCCGGCCCCCCGCGGCCCGCCCCGGATGGGGCCGCGGAGGGACGGAAAGCCGGGCGCGGGAACGGCGGGCGAGGGCCCGCGCCACGCCCCGCGCCCCCGACGCCCGGCCGAAACGCCCCCGGAGAGGCGGAGGCTGGCCGGAGGGCGGGCGGAAGCGGAGCGAGGTGGGACGGACTGGCGACCGAGTGGCGCGAAAAGTACAACCGCGGCAGAATGACGTCAGGAGTGCGCCTGTTCCGTCTCTGAGGCGATTTGTCGGAACCCCCCCCGCCAGAGCTCTGAGCCGAAACACCAGATTGATTCCGCCCGTCACGCGATATTAGACCCGACACTGAATACGCGCCACCCGCAAGAAATGTCTATGTCACTATAACGGTATAATTTCTTGAATGGCTAACTTCTAGATTCTAAAACCTACAGTAGCTAGTATATCATAGTATATGTTGTAGTACGCCGCCGGCCGGGCCCGCCCCCGCCCGCGCGGCCGCCCGCCCGCCGCCAGGCGCCCGCCGCGGCGCCCCCCGCCCGCGCCCCCCACCCGGGCGCCACCGGGCAGCCCGCGCCCGCCGCCCCCCGCGGCTCAGACATTACCGTCCCGTCTTCACGGCGGCCTATTCGCGTGCCACAGGGCGCCTCGTACACCCAGCACGCTGCAGCCTAAGATGAGGAGCGCTAAATCCTCCATAGCTCGCGCCCGGGTGCTACGCCCTCCGCCCCGTGCAGCCCAGCCTTATAGCGCACAATGAGGCGCGTACGTTACGTATAGGCTAGTCCGGTACGGTATACGCCGACAGGGCTAGCCCCGCCCGCTAATCTGAGTCAGCTAGACCCGTAACACCGTCTATTGACGTATCGCCACCTGGTGCCTGCGCATGAAAACTCCGGCAAGCAAGATTTGAAGTAGTCCGAGGACCGTTAACCAGGATACCCACCGCGCTTGACCATTGCGCCTAATCCTTAAACATGAGTAGTAAATAGACGTCCGGAGTAAATACCTCGCCCGCACTTTTTCTGCCACAAATTTTATTTATGGCTCCCCTAGTGACAATAAGGCGGGTGCGCCGCAATTGATCTCACTGCAGGCGTTATGGTGGACGGGCGCGTCATTACCTTCTGCCTCGTTCGCTGCTTTGCTCAGTCTGCCTCCCTCCTCGTCTCTCTGCTCGTCTGCTCTCTCTCTCTCTGCTCTCCTCTCCTCTCGCTGTCTCTCTCTTGGTCTGCCTCTCACTCGAGCTCGCTCTCTCTACTCCTCCTCTCCTCTCGCTGTCTCTCTCTGTCTCATCTCACCTCTCTCCGTATGTCGTCTACGTCCTGTCCCGCCCCTCTGCCTCTTCTTTGGCTCTGTCTCTCTCTCTGCTCTTCTCTCTGCTCTCTCTCTGGTTACCTCTGCTGTCCTCGC
>NW_014580602.1:0-706 GCF_000485595.1 Priapulus caudatus
TCTTCTTCATCCTCCCTCCTCCCCATCTTCTCCATCCTCCCTCCTCCCCATCTTCTTCATCTCCCCTCCTCCCCATCTTCTCCATCCTCCCCTCCTCCCCATCTTCTTCATCCTCCCCTCCTCCCCATCTTCTCCATCCTCCCCTCCTCTATATCATTCCCTCTACGGTAACAATAAGCAACACTCCCCCCCCCCCACACCCGCTTTACCTGTTATACACCCGAGCGGGGGTGGTCTTTGTGTCCGATGCTTGGACCGGAGCTAATGCTGGCCGGACAGGGGGCTGGACACGACCGGACAAGGGGCTGGACACGACCGTGGAACACTGTAGGAATGCGTGAGACCGCATGTTAGGTCCGTCAGTGGAATGTCTGGGATTGAATAGAATTGTTTGTTGGAGGAATGCGATACAGAGAGCAAGCGAGAAAACTACGGGTAAGGTTTGTGGGAGGAAACGCGTGGGAACGAGTGAGTGGTTAGCGGTAGTAATGCGTGGGACTGCTCGAGAGAAATCGCTGAGAATCCATCCACACGAGTCGCCTAAACGCATGATCTTTTAAGATTCGTCGGCGCAATTGCCGACAAACAACAAAGGAGGCGACGAAAGAAAGAGAGAGAGAGAGAGAGCGAGAGAGAGAGAGAGAGGAGGGACGGAGAGAGAGAGAGAGAGAGAGAGAGAGAGAGAGAGAGAGAGAGAGAGAGAGAG
>NW_014580602.1:2163-2659 GCF_000485595.1 Priapulus caudatus
ATAGATAGATAGATAGATAGATAGATAGATAGATAGATAGATAGATAGATAGATAGATAGATAGATACATATGTTACAGAAAGCGAGACAGCAGCAGCAGTAACAACAGCAACAGCAGCAGCAGTGACCCACGACACCACACAATGTTTGTCATTGTCGTCGCACCTAGTACAGCATCCACAGGTGTGTCTGGCGACACTCTGCCGCCGCGCAGGTGACATGCCTCGTCGCCTTCCCCTCCCCCTCCCCCCGTGCCCCCAGGCGCAGGATGCGGAGGGGGAGGGGGAAGGGGAGGGAAGGGGGAGGGGAGGAGCGGGTTAGTATAACTCTCGTTTCGCCACTGGGAATACGTTCGCGCTTCTTCTCTCTTTCTTTTTGCGTTGCTTTTCTTTCTTTCATTCGCCTTCGGCCTCTTTCTTCCTTTCTCTCGCTCTCGCTCTGCCGCTCTTACCCTCCTCTCTCTCTCTCTCGCGCGCGCGCTTTCTCTTTTTTCACT
>NW_014580602.1:3354-5519 GCF_000485595.1 Priapulus caudatus
GTGTGTGCGTGCGTGCGTGCGTGTGTGTGTGTGTGCGTGCGTGCGTGCGTGTGTGTGTGTGTGTGTGTGCGTGTGTATGTGTGTGTGTTTGTCTGTGGTTACCTTGTCATGCGTTCGCTTGCCGCTAGCGCCGCAGCGTTGCCATATAAATTATCATTCGCATTTGTCGGTTTACGATGCTGGTCTCAGCATTTCCGTCATTGCGAAATCTTTGTACAACAAAGAGATGCGAAATTCCGCCGGGAAATGCTGTTGGTTTTTTTTTCGGATTGATTGCGAATTCAGTTCAGTCGGATCCTCGCTAGTGGCCCTTGAGAGGAATAAGTTCTTCTTCTCTGCGTATGGCGGCCCCACGGGAGAACCTAAGATGAAACAAACGCACATGAAAGAATGCGCCCCGACAGACGTCAAACACAAGACCATCGCCGCGAGCGAACGTCATCATCACCCGCTGTGACGTCGCGGTTGTGGCGACGTTTTCGGAGGAAAATTGTCGCACTGTCGCAAGCAGCAAGACAAATGGCGGTGCGACGAGCGCGGAAACGTCGACACATTTATCATTTCGTTTCATTTCACATTTTTTTAAACGACAGGGGTGACCTGGTTTTTATCGTTTTTTTCGCACCGCGACGGCCTTCACCGATGGAATTCAAACGAACAGTTCGGTAGGCTGTAAAATGCGGAGGGAAACGCCTCGGTTCCACTGAACTATAACAATGTTAAAAACTACAATAATACACGACTACAATGATAATAAAAACTATAACCATTGTTATAGTTCAGCGCTCGGTTCCAGTATCACGGGGGTCCCAGTTTTTCTTGACCACGTGGTTCGTAGACGCCATACTGTATCCGGCTCAATCACCCGTGCTGACTGTACTGTACTGTACTGTACTGTACTGTACTGTACTGTACTGTACTGTACTGTACTGTACTGTGTTGTAGATGTAACATTAATTCTGTAGTGACAAACATAATTTGGATAAATCTGAGTTAAACAGCTTGTGTATTACCTGGCTTGCTACTGTGTGGGCAAGATCAAGAAGCTCCAGCTGCATTGTGAGACTTGTATTGGCTCAGCTAAAACTCCTGGCGGTGACCCACCAGTAGCACTGCCATCAGGTGTGACAAAACAGACAGAACTAAATTGAAGGATTACCGTGGTGATTTTTTGGTTTATGTCACCAAGAACCGTAGAGGAGAGTTAAGAAGTAAGAGAATGGCAATGAGGAAATTAGCCAAGAAGGTTACGTAAATATGTGCCATGGAAACAGGTATGATCTTTCCCTTCATCGTTGGTAAATTGCAAATTTGCAGCTTTTTCCACTGCAATGCGCAGTGTTGATATATCGTATGTATAGTTGTTTTGTACTCTTCACTTATGAGAATTAATGACTGGAATAATAATCAACTGAAATCCAAATAGTTTTAATGTAAAATTCTATAATGCTCAGCGCTCCAGATAGCATGCGAATTTGAGTAAAATACCCATTGAAAACACTCATTTTCGCATACATGTACAAAACATAGAGTACAAATACGATAGAATTTGCCCCAGTACGCATAAATGTATACAAACTTTGAGTACAATCTCTGTAGTACATATAGTACATATGTCTTAGCTATAATTTCTGTGAATTTTGAGTTTATTGAAGCACGATTAGTGTAATTAATTAGCAAATATGCACGCGCGGTATCGCTCATACTGACGCTTATTGTGTGCAGCAGGTTACACACGCGGCTATGGCCGGTAGGAAAGTGTACTAACATATGGCGCGAACGAGTTTAGTTACCTTTCTAGAAATCTAGATACCTATAAACACATGGGTTAGCTATGGTCTCTGTGATTCTTGAGTTAATTGAAGCGCGAGTAGTTTATTAATTAGCAAATATCTACGCGCGGTATCGCACATAGGCTAATATACGCACGGCTATGGGCGGTAAGAAAGTGTACAAACTATCATATGGTGCGTCGTCGCAACTCTCTTTGTATACGGCTCTGCGTTAACGTCGCCAACACTGCCGACGTCGTCATCGTCATCGTCATCGTTAACGCTGTCACCATCGTGATCGTGAACATCGTCGTCATCGTCAACATTGTCATCATCGCCAACAGCGCGTGCGTGCGTGCGTGCGTGCGTGCGTGCGCGCGTGTTGTGTGTGTA
>NW_014580602.1:12640-15904 GCF_000485595.1 Priapulus caudatus
CCTCCTCCACCCACCTCCTCCTCCTCCACCTCGCTCTTCTCTATAACACTCGACCGTCGTCCTCTGTCTCCATCCATCGAATCCGTCAGAGTGTGAGTAAGACTGCGCTCGGCTCACAGCTAAGCTGGCCTGCCCACTGACAAGCCTGGTCCACCGTAAGCTATATTAACGGCTGGCGGGAGAAGGGCAAGAGCAGAGCGGGAGAAGCGATATGAGAGAAGGCGGAAAATACAAGGAGAAGGAAAGGGGAGCAGGGGAGAGGCAGGGGTGAGCCAGGGGGAGCCAAATGAGAGAAGGTGATAGATATGAGAATGGAAATACGAGGAGAAGGAAGATGGAGAGGAGATGGAAACAGAGGGTGAGAGGAAGGAGGGGCGATGTCAGAGAAAGCGAGAGGAGAGAAATACGGGGAGAAGGAAAAGGGGCGGAGGAAAATGAGGAGGATGAAGAAGGGGAGCAGAACGGGGAGGAGGAACGGAAGGAGGAAAATGAGGAGGATGAGAAAGGGGAGCAGAACGGGGAGGAGGAAGGGAAGGAGGAGAATGAGGAGAGGAGAAGGAGGAAGGAATGTAGGAGCAGGAAAAGAACAACAACAACAACAAGGAGGAGGAGGAGGAGGAGGAGGAGGAGGAGGAGGATGGGAGAGGGTGAGTGAGCGCAGGTGCTGCTGTCCGTGTTACAATCACTGATGACGCACGCAGACGACATTCTGCATCGCGTAATTGCCTCGCGCACACTCGCCGTAACCGTAACCGTAAATCAGAAGGGCTTCATCGCTTACCGGGATGCTGCGGCGAGGATGCTGCAGGGATGCCGAGGGGAGGATGCGGAGAGATGCTGCGGGGAGGATGCTGCAGCGAGGATGCTGCAGGGATGCTGAGGGAAGGATGCTGCAGGGATGCTGCGGGGAGGATGCGGAGAGGAGGCTGAGGCGAATTTACGAGCGCAGAGAGAGCTCTAGCGAGCGATTACGCGCGGCCGTGCTTTTACATATTAAACACGTGGGTTTTGCGCGTTTTTTGTGTATTTTGTGCACTTTTTGCATTTGGCTCTCGTTTTATTGTGCGCTGCGCTGGGGAAAAAGAGAGGCGGGAGAGGGAACGAGTAAGGGGTGGAGCAGAGAGAGACAGCGAGAAAAGAGAGGCGGGAGAGGGAAAGAGAAAGGGGTTGGCAAAGAGACAGCGAGAAAAGAGAAGCGGGATAGGGAAAGAAGACGGGGTGGAGCAGAGAGACAACGAGGAAAGAGAGGCGGGAGAGGGAAAGAGGTAGGGGTGGGCAGAGAGACAACAAGAAAAGAGAGGAGGGAGAGGGAAAGAAGAAGGGGTGGAGCAGAGAGACAACGAGGAAAGAGAGGCGGGAGAGGGAAGGAGGAAGGGGTGGGCAGAGAGACAGCGAGAAAAGAGAAGCGGGATAGGGAAAGAAGACGGGGTGGAGCAGAGAGACAACGAGGAAAGAGAGGAGGGAGAGGGAAAAAGTAAGGGGTGGAGCAGAGAGACAGCAAGAAAAGAGAAGCGGAGAAGGAAGGAGGAAGGGATGGGGCAGGGCGACAAAGAGAAAAGAACGGTTAGAAAGAGAGCGGGGAGTAAAGGAGAGTAACAGAGAGGGAAAAGAGGAGGAGAAGGGGGAGGAAGAGAGGAGGAGTAGTGGTGAAGGAAGTGAAATTGGAAGAGGAAGAAAAGAAGAGAAGGAGAGAAAAGAAGAAGAAGAAAAAAGAGGACAGTGCCATTGGTGGAGAAGTGGGGTGAGGCGAAAGAGAAGAAGAAGGGGGAAGTGGAGAGGAAGGAAGCAAGGCGGGAAGAGAAAAAATGGAGGAGAAGAAGAAGAAGAGGAAGGGAGAGCAAGGAGGAGGAGTAAGAGGAGGAATAGGGGGAGGAGGAGGAGGTGGAAGGAGTAGTGGTGGAGGAAGGGAGGGAAGAGGAAGAGGAAGAAGAAGAAAAATGGGAGGAGAAAGGAGAAGAAGAAGAGAAAAGTTGGAGGAGGAGGCCGGAGGAGGAGGAGAGAGCGAGGAGAGAAGGGGAGAAGCAGAGCGTTGTATATTCGCACTCGGCTGTTCTACTCGCGCCTGCACCATTTTTGGGGAAATAATTGCTGCTTGGCTGTGAAAAATACGATATGCGTTGTAGTCATTCACCCGCCAGAGACAGACACGCGACGAATAAAATCAAAAAGATATCGCTGATAAAGCGTGCTCCACGCAGCCTGACGCACGCGTCGAACGCAGTCATTGAACGCAAAGCTGTGACGTCAGTCTGTCCGACGCCACGGACGACAGCAGCATGATCATATGACGCAGCATGTCGTACGCAATCAACTACGGGCAGTCATGCATATATCCGTGTCTGACGCCATCAGCGAACGACACCTGCATGACGTCACCACGTATGTCAATACGCTGATATGACGCACTCGTGCACAGAGAACGAAGACTGGCAAGCAGGCAATCAGCAGGCACCACCACCCACCAACCGACCAGCAGCGGCAGCAGTCACACCACCAACCACCGACCAGCAGCAGCAGCAGCACAGCATCAGCAGACAGACACCATGCGCACCACAAGCAGCATCAGCAAAGCAACCACCACCACAAGCAGCACAGCATCACCGCCACCACCACCACCAACACTCACCAGCAACAGCAGCAGCAGGCAAGCAGCAGCTACCACCAGCCACTCACCAGCATCAGCACCGACCACGCACTCACCACCAGCACCGAGGCAGCAAAAAGCCAGCACCACCACACCACTCAGCAGCATTAAGCAGCACATCACCACCAACCAGCAGCAGCAGCAGCAGCACACATGCTCGCCACCAAACCAGCAAGCAACCACCACCACACCTACCAACCACCACCAGCAGCAAGCGCAGCAAGGCAGCCCCAGCCACACACCACGCAAACAAGCAGCAGCAGCACCACCACCACCAACCACCACCACACGCACAGCAGCACCACCACCACATAGCAGCAGCAGCAGCAGCTCTTAGTAAGTCAAGAGCGGTAAATTGCTGCGCAGACGAAATAGGCCTTTACTCAAACAACACGGACGAAACCTAATCATGCAAGCGGCTCAAATAGACGCCGTCTGCGCATGCGCAGAAGAGGGAAAGGAGCGAGGTTGAGAAGCTGCGAGAGTGACTTAGAGAAAGAGAAGGAGAGAGAGAGAAAGAAAGAGTAGAAAGAAAGAAGAAGATAGCGAGAGTAAGCGACTGAGAGAGAGAGAGAGAGAACGAGATAGAAAGAGAGAGAGAGAGAGAGAGAGAGAGAGAG
>NW_014580603.1:1851-15890 GCF_000485595.1 Priapulus caudatus
GAGAGAGAGAGAGAGAGAGAGAGAGAGAGAGAGAGAGAGAGAGAGAGAGAGAGAGAGAGAGAGAGAGAGAGACAGAGACAGAGAGAAACACGAGCAGTGCTAGGAGCAGTGAGCCACGTCGATCGGAGGTGACGATGTAATCTGTTTCGTTTCGATTTCATTGTGCCTAATTCATAATGGAGAAACCTCTCATCATGATGATGAAATCATCAGATGCTGCTGCTGCTGCTGCTGCTGCTGCTCATTGATTGCCCGCCTGCGTGTGTCAGCCGCCAGGGGACCGCCGCCCGCTCCCCGACCGTAGACGTGCTACCAGTCCGCGATCTCCGAGAAACACCGCAGTCACAGGGCGGCGAGGGTGGCAGTCTATCAAAGGTGGATTGGGTTGTTCTTTGTGTGTGGCGGTCGCGCGCGGAGGTGGCGTTGTATAGGTTGTAACGTTGCTCGCTCGTTCGTCATCGTCATCGTCGTCGTCGTCAACGTCATCATCGCCGTCGTCATCGTCGTTGTCCTCATCGTCGGCGTTGTAGGTTGCTTTCTCATCGTCATCGTCATCGTCGGCGTCAGCGGCGGTGAATAATGAACCAGCATTTTCGCGGAGGTGTCGTCGTCGGTTGCTTACCCCCGTCGTCATCATCGTCGTCGTCATCGTCGATCATCATCGTCGGCGTCAGCGGCGGCGGAAATTAACCAGCTCGTGCGTTCAATAAATTAATGCCTACTTGCTTTCTCCCGTCGTGTTAAGCAATAAAGATCACGTAATTATTTGCTGATTAATAATGCCACGAACGCTCCTCATCACGCACACACACAGCACCGGCCTAGGCCACCGGGAGGACCGGGGGAGGGGTGAGGTGGGAGGCGGGGCGTGCTGATGCGATGGGGGAGAAGGGAGCAGGGTGTGATGATGGGGGAAGGGGAGAGGGGCGGCTTTTGATGCTGCATTGGTCAGCTTGACGGGCTGGCTCTGGGGGATCGTCTCTCTGGCGGTCTTGGTTGTCTCTGTCTCTCTCTTCTCTCTCGCTCTCCTTCTCTCTCTCTCTCTCTCTCTCTCTCTCTCTCTCTCTCTCTCTCTCTCTCTCTCTTTCTCCTCTCTGTCTCTCTCTCCTCGCTCGCTCTCTGCTGCTTTCTATGTCTCTCTATCTCTCTGTCTCGCCCTTTCTCGATCTTCCTCGGTCACTCTGTCTGTCACTCTGCCTCTCTCCCCCCCCCATCTCTCTCCCCTCTCCCTGTCTCTCGCGCTCTCTCTCTCTCACCTCTCCACCCCTCTCCACCCCTCTCCCCGTCTCTCTCTCTCTCTTTCGCCGGCGGCTGGCGTATAAACACCTACGTTGCTCTCTCTACTCGGTTTAGACAAACGCCGCGGGGATTGTTTAACACTCGGCTAGTAAGCAGTAAGTAGCAGTAAGACTAGGCACAGCGAGCGAGGGCCCGACAGAGTGCTAAGAGCGTGCTTTAGAACCCCCATTAGTCCCTTAGTCAACTCGCCATCCAAGATGGACGGGGCTGACTGGCGGCTCCTTCGATGAAATGCATCGCTGGGGAGAAAATTGAGTGAAAGCGCGCGGGGCGCTGGGGTTGTTGTCGGAGAGCCGGCGAGGGTGTTGGGAAATCGGGTTGAGGGTGGGAAGGGATGATTGGGAGTTTGGTTAAGGAGGGTGGATGAGGGTGGATAGTTGGGTGTGTTTACATAACAGATTAGCGTTGATGTAGTGTTGCCGCTGTGTGTGTGTGTGCGCGTGTGCGTGTGACTTGAATGGGAAAGACAGAGAGTAGAGAGCATTAGCGAATGGGAGCATGTCTCTACGTGGTCTCGTCTCGTCTTGTCTTCGCGAGTGAATCTCTTCACGAGAGATGGTCCGTCTCTGTGAGTTGAGATGTCATTGAGACTATGTCTGTACGCCGTGATGTCTATATAAGGACATGTCTCTATGAGGCCACGTCTATATAAGGACATGTCTCTATGAGGCCACGTCTATATAAGGACATGTCTCCATGAGACCACGTCTATATAAGGACATGTCTCTATGAGACCACGTCTATATAAGGACATGTCTCTATGAGGCCACGTCTATATAAGGACATGTCTCTATGAGGCCATGTCTATATATAAGGACATGTCTCCATGAGACCACGTCTATATAATGACATGTCTCTATGAGACCACGTCTATATAAGGACATGTCTCTATGAGACCACGTCTATATAAGGACATGTCTCTATGAGGCCATGTCTATATAAGGACATGTCGCTATGAGGCCACGTCTATATACGGACATGTGCGACGAGGGTTCAGCGCGGGGAGGAGCAGCGGTAGGTAAACTGTACCTACCTATACCTATTATAGCGACGGAGGGTGAAGAGCGGGATTGGAGCAGTCGGTAGCGTAAAACTGTCCTACCCTTACTATAGTATAGCGACGACGAGGTCAGCGCGGGGAGGGAGCAGCGGTAGGTAAACTCTACCATACCTATACCTATAATATAGCGACGCAGAGTGAGCAGCGGGGAGGGAGCAGCGGTAGGTAAACTGTACTACCTATTACTCAATATTATAGCGACGACGAGGTCAGCGCGGGGAGGGAAGCCAGCGTGTAGGCTAACTGTACTACCTATACCTATATATAGGCGACGAGAGGTCGAGCAGCGGGGAGGGCAGCGGGTAGCGTACAACTGTACCTACCATATACCTATATATAGCCGACGCAGAGGTCAGAGCGGGGACGGGAGCAAGCGGTAGCCGTTAAAACTGTAACCTACCTCTACCTAATATTAGCGGACGCATGCTGTGAGAGCTGGGAGGAGAGCAGCGGTAGGTAAACTGTACCTACTATAACCTATATATAGCGACGAGAGGTGAGCGCGGGGAGGGAGCATGCGCGTTAGGGTAAACTGTACTCACCTATACCTACTACTATATATAGCCGACGAGAGGTGAGAGCGGGGTAGGCAGCAGCGCGTAGGTAAACTGTACCGTACCTAAACTATGATTAGCCGACGAGTGGTGAGAGCTGGGAGGGAGCAGGCGGTAGGTAAACCTGTACTTACCTAATACCTACTAACCTATATAATAGCGACGGATGAGCGTGAGAGCGGGACCAGGGGAGGGAGCAGCGGTAGGTGAAACAGTACCTACCTATTACTATATATAGCGACGAGATGGTCGAGCGCGGGGTGGCAACGAGCGAGTAGGTAAAACTGTACCACCTATACTATATATAGCGACGCAGAGGTGATGCGCGGGGGGAGGGAGCAGCGGTGAAGGTAACTGTACTACCATACCCTATTATAGCGACGACGATCGGTGAGCGCGGGGAGGGAGCCAGCGGTAGGTAAACTCTACCTAACCTATACCTATATATAGCGCACGAGTGCGTGAGCAGCTGGGAGCAGCACGCGTAGCGTAAACATGTACCTACCTATACCTATATAATAGCGACACGAGGTCAGCGCGGGGAGGGAGCAGCGGTAGGGTAAACTGTACCTACCCTAACCATATATAGGGACGAGATATTGAGTGTGAGCGCGGGGAGGGAGCCAGCGGTAGGTAAAACTGTACCTTACCTATACCTATATATAGCGAACGAGACGGTGATGCCGGGGAGGGCAGCAGCGGTAGGTAAACTGTACCTACCTATACTATCATATGTAGCGACGAGAGGTTGAAGAGCGGGGACGGAGCAGCCGTAGGTAAACTGTACCTAACCTATTACCTATATATAGCGACGAGAGGTTGAAGCGCGCGGGAGGGGAGCAGGGTAGGGTAAACTGTACCTACTTACCTATATATAGCGACGAGAGGTTAGCGCAGGGACGGGAACAGGCGGTACGTAAACATGTACCTAACCTATTTTTTTTACCTATATTATAGCGCGAGAGGTGAACGCGCAGAGCGGAGGCACGCAGGGTAGGCTAAACTGTACCTACCTATACCATATATAGCGATGAGGAGGTGACGCGCGGGAGGGAGGCAGCGCGGGTTAGGTAAACTGTACCTACCTTATACCTATTTATAGCGCACGAGAGGTGAGAGCGGGGAGGGAGCCAGCGGTAGGTAAACTGTACCACCTTATACTATATATAGCGACGAGAGGTGGGAGAGCGGGAGGTAGCGAGGCGGTAGGCTTAAACTGTACTACCATATACCTATATATAGCGACGAGAGGCTCAGCGCGGGGAGGAGCAGCGGTATTGGTAAACTGATACAGCACCTATACCATATCATATAGCGACGACTGAGGTGAGCGCGGGATGGAGCAAGCGCGGTGTAAACTGTACACCTACTATACCTTATATAGCTGACGCAGAGAGTGAGCGCGGGGAGACGGAAACAGCGGTAGGTAAACTGCTACTACCTATACCTATATATGCGACGAGCAGGTCATCAGCCGGCGGGGGGAGCAGCGGTAGGTAAACTGTACCTACCTAACCTATATTATAGCGACGCAGAGGTGCAGGCAGAGAGAGGGAGCAGCGTAGGTAAACTGGTTACCTACCTATACACTAATATATAGCCGACGAGAGGTCGAGCGAGGGCCGAGGTTGAGCAGCGGTAGGTAAACTGTACCTACTATAACCTATATATAGCGACGAGAGCGTGAGCAGCGGGGACGGACAGCCGGTAGGTAAACTGTACCTCACTATACCTATACTATAGCGACGAGAGGTGAGCGCAGGGGGAGGAGCAGCGGTAGGTAAACTGCACCACGAGAGGGAGGGAGAGAGTGTTTGCCCAACGATTGCCAGCTATGACGCTGTGTTTGGCTCAGCGCCCAGACAAAACTAGCCTCATCGTTTGCTCTATGTAATGAGAGCTGCTCAACTATAATGTGCCCCCGGTGGTGCGTGCTGCCTGCCTCGGTGATGCGTGTGCGTGCTTTAGTGTGTCGTGTGTCGTCGGTGTGTGGGTGTGTGCGTGTGTGTGTGTGATGTGTGTGTGTGTGCTGCTGTGGGTGTGTGCTGCTGCGTGTGTGCAGGTGCGTGCGCGCTGGTGTGTGGCGCTGCGTGCGTGGCTAGTGCGTGCCATGCGTGTGCGCTGTGCGTGTGCGATGCGTGTGTGATGTGTGTGTGGTGTGCGTGCGTGGTACGTGCGTCGTGGTAACCGTGTGCACCGCGACCCTGTAAGTACGATATTTGCCATAATTAATGCTCTTGAGATTAGAGGTCGATACTTACGAGGTTTACTAGGCTCTGCTAGATCTGAAGAGCACACCGCGTCTCTCCGCCGCCGCAGGAAATGTTTTATTCGGATGACACATGTCAGCAAGAAGAGAGCAGCGCGGAGACAGAGCTTGTATAAAAAGTAAGTAGCAGCCAGTAGTAGTAGTTGCGCAACAAGCAAGTGCTCAGCGCAGCAGCAGCCGCCAGCAGCAGGCTAGCACACCACCAACCACAGCGAGCAGCAGCAGCGAGCCAGCAGCAGTAGCCAGCAGCCACGAGCAGTAGATAGCAGCAGTAGTTAGCAGCAGCAGCAGGCAGCGCAGCAGTAGTAGAAGCGCCCACACCAGCCACAGCAGCGCAGCACGCACTGCAGCACAGCACGCACACCAGCAGCAGCAGCTAGCGCCCCACACACGCAAGCAGCACGGCACACACTAGCCACCACTCAGAACAGCCACACAGCAGCAGCAGCAGCGAGCACGCGACCCACCCACCACCACCACCACAGCACCAGCGCAGCACGCACACCAGCCACCACCAGCAGCAAGCAGCATAGTAGCACCATCAGGCCGCACCACGCGACAGCAGCACCACCACGACCACACCACCAGCACCAAGCAGCCCACCACCACGACCAGCACCAGCACACAACCCAGCGCCAGCAGCGTAGCGCAGCAGCAGCACCTACCTATCAGAGCACACAGCAGCAGCAGTAGCAGCAGCAGCAGTAGCGTGCTGCCGAACGGCCCCTCCGCCCCGCCGCATTGATCCGCGCGCTCGGGCCGATGAAAAAAAGGGGCGTTAAATTGCGAAAAGCGCGCGTGTTTGTGCCGAGAATTACCTCGTTTCCGCGGTCGCCTGCCTTCGCGCCACGGCTGCCAGTGCACCCGTTAGCTCTGACCACACACACATACGCCGCACACGCACACGCACACGCACACGGCACACGCACACACGCACCGCACGACGCACACAGCCACCACACGCCACAGCCACACACACACACACACACCCGCACACGCCACGCTACGCCACGCACGCCACGCAGAGTACGCAGCCACACAGCTCACACTTACGCACGCCACACACTCACACTCCACACCACACACACCACACACACACCACACACACACACAGCACACACACACAACACACACACAGCGTCCCTCCGAATGGTAGCGTGCGCTGGTGGCGCCGTGCGTCGCGGGCTCGTGACGCTCGTGGTAGGCTCCAGTGCTGTTGTCGTGGCACGTCCGCCGGCCGCCCGCCCCGCCGCTTGTATGCTCGTGAGCTGCCCGCCTTGGCGCCGCGTGGCTGCTGCGCAGTGTGCGTGCCAGTGAGTAAGACGAGAGAAGAGTAGAGAAAGAGAGCGAGAGAGAGAGACTGAGAGGATCCAGGATGAGCAGAGCAGCGACGGAGATTAAGGCGTGATGGAATTGCGGTTCGGCTCGTGGCAGCCCCAAATTAAGATGTCGATTCGCCCTTCTTCGGGGTTGCTGACGACCGTTTCAGGCAACTCAGCACGTAAATGACGACGGACGACGACGACGACGACGACGACGACGACGATGATAGTTTGATGATGATTGATGTGCGCACACGCACGTTAATAGCTTATTTGCCCCTTCCAGTCGGCATTTACGACGCAGTAGCAGATGTTGTAACCGTCTGGGAGTCATGTATGCGAGCTGTGGTGTGTGCGTGGCGGCGTGCGTGCCTGCAGTGCGTCAGGTGCGGCGGCTGTGCGTGTCGGATGCTGTGTGTTGCTGCGTGCGTGCCAAGTGCGTGCTGCGTGCTCGTGCGGCTCTGATGGAGTGATGCTTGTTGCGGCGCTGCGTTTCATTATTGACTATTTGACTTTCCATGAGGTCTGTTATATATATATTATTATATATAAGAGTCAGAGGAGGGGGTTAGAGGCGTGAGAGAGGCAGGAGAGACGAGAAAAGAGCAGAGATGCGAGATAGAGCAGAGAGGGGAGAGAGAGGGGAGAGACGAGAGATGTCGAGAGAGAGAGAGAGAGAAGAGAGAGAGAGAGAAAGAGAGACGAGAGAGAACGAAGAGAGAGAGAGTAGCAGCAAGAGAGAGAGACGAGCGCTGAGAACGAGAGCAGACACATGAGAGGCATCAGAGACGAGAGGACTGCAGAGGGAATGCAAGGGCAGTGAGCGTGGGTGGTGTTGATGAAGAAGGGTCGAGGCAGACAGGCCTGTAGGCTTAACCAGCCATCGTGTTGACTTGCATCTGTCTATTTCGTCGTTAATAAAGTCGATTTTTTGCCCAGCGTGTGAAGTTTAATAAAAAAAAACTCGTTCTCCGCGCTGGCGTGTTCGTGTCCGTCGCTATCTCCCCCCCCTGCTGTGCAACTGACAGATGTCTCTCTCTCCTTCTCTCTCTCTCTCTCTCTCTCTCTCTCTCTACTCTCTCTTCTCTCTCATCTCTCTCTCCTCTCTCTTCCTCTTTCGCTCTCTCTGCTCTCCTTCTCTCTCTCTCTCTCTCTCTTTCTCTCTCTCTCTCTCCCCCTCCCTCCTCCTTCTCTTCCCTCTCTCCCCTCCTCTCGCGCGCGCTTTCTCTCTCCCGTTCACTCTCCCCTCTCTCTTTTTCGCTCACCCTCCCTCGCCCTCTCTCTCTTCCTCCTCCCTCCCTCTCTCTCACTCTGCCCCCGCTGTATCACCCTCTCCCCCTTTCCCCATCTTTTTCGCTCACTCTACCTCACCCCCTCTCTTCCCCCTCTCTCTCCCCTCTCTCTCCTCTCTCTCACTCTGCCCCTTCTCTCTCCCCCTGTCCCCGGACTCCCCCTCTCTCGGGGGGTGTGAGCGGGAGGTCTTAATTTTACGGCTAGTTTTAACGGCCGTGTTTCGGACGCCGAACGATCGTAAACCATGCTCCAGTCTGCGTGATGACCGTTGCCCCACGATGGAAGATTTCTCTCTCTCTCTTCTCTCTGCTCTGCTCTCTCTCTCTCCTTCTCTCTTCATCTCTCTCTCTCTACTCTCTCTCTCTCTCTCTTCTCTCTCTCTCTCTCTCTTCTCTCTCTCTCTCTACTCTCTCGTCTCTCTCTCTCTCTCTCTTCTCTCTCTCTCTCTCTCGTCTCTCTCTCTCTCTCTCTCTGTCTCTCTCTCGGTCTCGCTTCTTCTCTCGTCGTCATCTCTCTCTCTCTCCCTCCTTCTCTCTCGGATCTCTCTCTCTTTTTTCTCTCTCTCTCTCGCGCGTTCTCTGCTCTCTTTCCTCTCTCTGTTCTCCCTCTCTCTCTCTTTCACCTCTCTCTCTCCCTCTCTCTCTTTCTCTTATCGTGCCTCTATCTCTCTTGGTCGCCTCGCTCGCTCTCTCTTTCTCTCCCCCCCCCTCTCTCTCTCTCTCGTCTCTCCTCCCTCTCTTTTCTCTTTCCTCTCTCTCTCCTTCCCCCTCTCTCTCTTCTCTGTAGTGACGTCCTGGCTAACCAGACTGTGCCGAAAAGTCGTTCATAGCCTGTGGCCGTATGGGAAGGACGTTTAGTTTACGCGTTAGCTGGCCCTGGTGCTGGGAGGGAGCACGGTAAGCGGGAGCGGAGGAGGAGAGAGAGAACCTGCTTAGCGTTATACGGCGGTGGCCGAGGGAGAGCGGTTAATTGGCCATTAGACGTTACTCGGGCTGGCAGCCGGAGCGGAGTCGTGTGCTGCCCTGGGTTGCTGGTTTTACGTCTATCGTCAGGGGTAATGATGCGCACATGCCCTCGCTAGCTCTCTCTTCTCTCTCTCTCTCTCTCTCTCTCTCTTCTCTCTCTCTCCCTCTCTTTTCTCTTGCTCTCTCTCTCTCTCTCTTCTCTCGTCTCTCTTTCTCTCTCCCTCTCTCTCTCTTGCCTCCTCTCTCTCTCTCTCTCTCTCTCTCTCTCTCTCTCTCTCATTCTCTCTTCTCTCTCTCTCTCTCTGCTCTCTCTTGCCTCTCTCTCTCTCTCTCTCTCTCTCTCTCCTCTCTCTCTCTCTCTCTCATCTCTCTCTTGCTCTCTCTCTCTTTCTCTCTCTCTCTCTCTCTCTCTCTCTCTCTCTCTCTCTCTCTCTCTCTCTCGTTCTCTCTACCCTCTCCTGCTCTCTCGTCTCTCTCTTCTCTCTCGCTCTCTCGCTCCTTTCTCTCTCTCTTCTCTTCTCTCTCTCTCTCGTCTCTCGCTTTCCTCTCGAGAGAGAGAGAGCGGAAGTGATAGAGAGAGAGAGAGAGAGATAAATTCCTCTTCTTCCGTCCGTGCGTCCGTCCGTCAATCCGTGCGTCCGTCCGTGCGTGCGTCCGTCAGTCCGTGCGTCCGTCTGTCCGTCCGTCAGTACGTATGTTGTCCATCGGTAGTCTGTCTAAACATACTCGCGCGCCCCGCACAGAGACGTCGCTATTTCCTGCCGGCTTCCGTATTCAATCTAAACAATCACGCTATTTAAGCCACCCTCCCCCTCCTCCCCTCCCCCTCCTCCCCTCCCCTTCATCCTCCTCCTTCTCTCCTCTCCTTCCCTTCCTCACTCCGCCCTCCCCTCCCCTCCCCTCTTCCCTCTCTCCTCTTCCCCTCCTCCCCCTCCTTCCCCTACCTCCCTCCTCCCCTCCCCTCCTCCCCTCCTCCCCGCCCTACCCCTCTCTTCCTCCTCCCCTCCTCCTCCCCTCCCTCCCTCCCCCTTCTCCCCCTCCCCCTCTTCCCTCCCTCTCCCTCCTCTAGTAAGCTGCTGCCCTTCCCCCGCCCCCACACGAGATAGTAAGCCAGTTCAGTTTGCTGTCCGCCCCCTCGCCGGCAATGTAACCCATTACGTCTCATACCAGGCCCGCGCACGCACGGACGCACGCACGCACATACACACACACGCGCACGCACGCATCAACACACACGCGCACGCACATACACACACACGCACGCGCACGCAATACACACGCGCCACACACTCGCACGCGCTGCGTGCGCGCCACACACACACACATACACCGCAGCGCGGCGGCACGCACGCCACACGTACGCACGCACGCACACACACACACGCGCACGCAACACACCGCGCACACACGCACACGACACACACACGCACACACACACACACACACACACACAACACACACACACACACGCACACACACACACACACACACACACATCACACACACACACACAACACACCACACCACAGCGCACACACACAACACACACACACACACACACAACACACACACAAACACAACACACACACACACACACACCACACACCACACACACACACACACACACGCCACACACACACACACACACACACACGTATGTCAACGCGCTCTCGTGTATCCGCTTCTCCCACGCGATCGTTATTTGCGTAGATAGCCGTCTGCGTTGTGGTCATGCAAGCCTTGACCGGTGGCGTGAAGGGAGTGTATGCATAGCGCTGAGTTCGCCTAGTAGAGTAGTTAGTAGCCAGCAGCAGCAGTAGCAGCAGCAAGTAGCCAGCAGCAGCAGCAGCAGCAGTAGTAGTAGCAGCAGCAGTAGCAGCATCAGCAGTAGCCTCTAGTACTATAGCCGCGCGAATCGCTGCCTATCGCCTGCGGCAGCCGATCGCGGGTATAGTTACTAGAGCCTACATCAGCAGTAGCTGCGTTCACACGAGACCTTCGTATTTTATGAAATACGGTATTTGCGAGATACCGAATCGTGAGACAAATACGCAAGCGAGCCTTCACACGCTGTTTCGCGGCTCCAGAAATGCCGTATGTCCGAAGGCTGCCGCAGCTGCTTTAGCTACAATGCGTAAAAAAAAACAATCGCGGTCCAAGCGACAATGCGGAATAAACAATGCAATGCGCACCAACTGCCGATAAAATTAAAATAGTACACTGCGTCCGCTCTTGGACAGATTCCCACTCGCGCCTTACACTGGAAACTGTCGAGCGCGGACCAGTTCTAATAAAATACGCGGCCTTCATTAAATTCCGCCGTATTTAGCGTTCACATCGAGAGAATGCGCGTCTAGAGAATCGGAATTTCTCAAGCCACGGCAAAAAATTTCGGCATCTGGGCGAGGGCCCGCGTATTTCAACCAAATTCGCAATCATATTTTCCGATCGTATTTGTTAGGACCGCGGTTTTTGCTCGCGTGAAACGCTAAAAATACGAAATTTATTTGCTACGTTGTGAACCGCGGCTAGTAGCTCCCTCTCTCGCTCCTGCTGCGCGAACAAGCGAGCTGAGAAAAAAAATACAATAGCGTTCCTCTCTCATTCCAAGCGAACAATCAAGGAACAATGCGCCAATAAACAATTCAAACTCTGGCTCTCGACTCTGCGCTAGAGCTTAGATGTACACTGCTACGTACACTGTACATCAGGAGTAGATTAATAGGGAAATTCTCTATTCCCTAGGATATTCCCTATTATCTACTCCTGCTGTACATGGTAATTGTGCTTGCCTGAAAGGGGTCAGAAATTGTTTTTTCGCTCCCCGCGCTGCAGCGTCTGTGTAGGCAGGCGCGCTGGCTTTCCGGAATATACCAGTAACTTGTTTTACGCAGCGCGTCTTGGCCTTAAATAGTAAAATTTGATGGCCTGGTTGGCTGGCTGGCTTCCGTCCTTCCTTTCCTTCCTCCTTTCTTTCCCTGCTTGCTTCCTCGCTTGTTTGATTTCTAGCTTGCGCGCCACTCTCTCCTCTCTCTCTCTCCTCTCTCTCTCTCTCTCTTCTCTCTCTCTCTCTCTCTCTCTCTTCCTTCCTCTCTCGCTCTTGCTCTCTCTCCCCTTCCTTTCCTTTCTCGTTCACTCCCTCGCTCCCCTCTCTCTCCCCTTTCTGTTCTCTCTCCCTTCATTCTTTCTCTTCCTTCTCCCCCTCTCTCTCTCTTCCTTCCTCTCTCTGTTCTCTCATCTTCCCGTCCGTTCTCTTCACTCCCTTACACGCTCCCTTCCTTCCTTTCTTACTTCCTCCCTCTCTTTCGCCCACTATCGCTCTCTTCCCCTACTCTGCTTCTCTCTCTCCTCCTCTTCTCTACTTCTCTCTCTCCTCTCCTTCTCTACTTCTCTTCTCTCCTCTCCTTCTCTACTTCTCTCTCTTCTCCTTCCTTTCTCTGCTTCTCTCTCTTTTTCTCTCTTCTCCCTTTTTCATTCGCCGCAGGGCAGCGCTCGCTCTCCCGATCTCTCTCTCTCTTTCTCCTTCTCTCTCCTGTTCTCACTCTCTTATCGCGCGCGCTCTCTCTCTCTCTTCTCGCGCGTCTCTCTCTTTCTCTCTCCTCCCCCTCTCTCGCTCTCTCTCTCTCTCTCCTCTCTCTCTCTCTCGCTCTGCTCTCTCGCTCTCGCTCTCGCTCTCTCTCACATTCTCTCTCTCTCTCTTCTCTCTCTCTCTCTCTCTCTCTCTCGCTCTCTCCACTCTCTCTCTCTCTTCTTCTCTCTCTCTCTCTCTCTCTCTCTCTCTCCTCTCTCTCTCACTCTCTTTCCTCTCTCTCTCTCTCTCTCTCTCTCTCTAACTCTCTTCTCTCTCTCTCTCTCTCTCTCTCTCTCTCTCTCTCTCTCTCTCTCCTCTCCTCTCTCTGTCCTGCGTTACCTCTGTCCTGGCTTTCCCGGCCGCATCTCATCTTTTCTCCCAACACGCTTTCGCGCCTGCCGAACAAAGCACTGTAAACGTCGTCTTTGTGCTGTGCAGTTAGAGAGAGACGGGAGATGAGAGGGGGAGAGGTGGGAGAGAGGGAGTGAGAAGAGAGGGCAGAGAGCGAAGTCGGGAGAGAGGGCGAGGCGAGATGGCAGACGAGAGCGACGCCGAGAAGGAGCAGAGAAACGGGAGGAGAGGAGGAGAGGGAGCAGAGAATAGCGAAGAGTGACAAGAGAGGGAGAGAGGAGGCGGGAGGGCAGATGGAGTGGAGGGAAGATGAGACGAGGGTGGAGAGAGAGGAAGGGAGGAGAGTGGCAGAGAGAGAGGGAGAGCAGAGGGGGGGAGAGCGACCGAGAGAGAGGAAGAAAGGCGAGGCGAGAGGTGCGAGAGGCGAGAGAAGCAGCAGAGGAAGACGTGAAAAAGAGGGAGAGAGAGGGTGAGAACGACACCGAGAAGGAGAAAGCGAGTGAGCAGGTGGAGAGAGCAGAGAGAGCCACGAGGCCGAGCGGAGAGAGCAGCGTGTGAGAGCGGCGAGAGAGATGGTGGAAGATGAGAGCAGGCCGAGAATGAAGAGAAAGAAGAGAGAGAAAACGACGAGACGGGGAGAGAGCAGTGAGGTGGCGCGAGATAACACCTTCGTCTCTTGTCGCGCCGACGCGCAGGACACAGGAAGAAGGACTGAATGGCTACGCCGAAAAGGGAAACGTTACACGGTGGCGCCACTCTCGCGTCGCCGGAGTTTTCGTCGGGAGTCCGGACTCGTGGTCGTTTGCGATGGCGAGGGCCGGACCTTAGTGGCGCCACCTTCCTGTACGGAAGCTAGGAGGAGGCGAGGATAGCCGAGCGAGTAGAGGAGGGAGGAGGGCAGCAGGCAGGAGTAAGGGAGGAGGTAGAGGAGGGGCCGCAGGAGGAGGACGAGTAGGAGGAGCTAGGAGGAGGGAGGGAGGGGGAGGGTAGCACTGAAAGGTTTCCGGTCAGGTGGAAAGATTCGCGAAGAATTGTGAAGAGATTCTTTCTTTCGCGGTATTGCAAAAATCAGCCGTGCAGCCGTTCGTCAAAGCTGACGTGACGAAAATTGTGCAATTCTGTGAAAATGAAAACTTATATGTACGTGTGTGTTTACACGGCGAGTTTTTGCACGGAGAAAATAAGTGATTGAACCGACATAGCGTACTGCTATGTGGGTTTCACACGCACGCACGCGCACACGCACGCACGCACGCACGCACGTATGCACGCACGCACGCACGCACACACGCACATACACATACACAAACACACACACACTCACTCTCTCTCTCTCTTTCTCTCTCTCTCTCTCT